>NC_091470.1:184510547-184593047 GCF_036971445.1 Narcine bancroftii
GCGCTCAGGCCTCACATCCAGAGCAGGAAACAGCTTTTTCCCCCAAGCCATCAGGCTCCTGTTAAAGGTTAGCATAGCAGTTAGTGCCATGCTGTTACAGTGCTAGCAGCCCGGGTTCAAAACCCGCGCCATCTGCAAGGAGTTTATACGTCTTTCCCGTGTCTGTGTGGGCTTCCTCCAGTTTCCTCCCGCTCTCCAAATCGTACCAGGGGATTGAAGGTCAATTGGAAGGCGCGGGCTGATGGTCGAAAGGGCCTGTTACCGCGCCGTACTTAAAATCGATTGCTCCGAACCCGAATGGTGTCGTCCCATCTGATTTTCCCCATGGTCTATGCAAGAGGGCACCCCCTCCTCCCCTCCCCCCACCACCTAACCTAAAAACCACAGACCACAAAATGTCCTGCCCACACTAAACCCAGACTAAACCCACTTGCCTGCACCTGGCCCCTATCCTTCGAAGCTCATTCTATCCCTGCATGCATCCACAGGTTAGAAGGTCCGAAGGGGTCTGTTTCTGTGCTGTAATGTTCTGTGTCATATTAAACACACTGGATGAGAGATGGCTTTGATAGAGGAGAATGGACACCCAACGTCTTTTACCATGGGGTCACAATGACAAATACTAGAGGGCGTCTGTTTAAGGTGAGGGGAGGAAGGTTTTGGGGTGACATCAAGGGTATGTTGTGGGACCACCCCCTCCCCGTCCCTCCCCCGCTAACAACAAACCAAACTTGAACCCACCCGCCAGGTTCACTGACCCTCGACGAGGCCGCCCCCGAGTATTCCCGCCGAATCCTGGTTGCTTTTCTCCGCCAAGGGAAGCAGAGGCAGTGATGGAGAGGAGTTACAGGGAGACAGTCACCCCTAGAAGGCAGGAGTCAGGGAATTGGGTGACTGTGAGGAAAGGAGGGAGAGCGCCAGTGCAGAGTACCCCTGAGGAAGTGCCCCTCAGCAACATGTATTCGGCTTTGGATACTGCTGGGGGGGAACAGCCTATCAGGGACGAGTCGTGGGGGTCAGGTCTCTGGCACAGGAGCTGCCCCTGAGGTTCAGAAGGGAAAGAAGGATAAGAATAGGATTCTTGTAGTTGGGGACTCATTAGTCAGAGGGACAGATAGAAGGTTTGTGGGACGAGATCAGGGATCCAGGTTGGTCTGTTGCCTCCCTGGTGCCAGGGTCAGGGATATCTCTGATCGAGTACATAGCATTCTGCAAAGGGAAGGAGAACAGCCAGAAGTCGTGGTCCATGTGGGGACCAATGACTAAGTTAGAAGTAGGGATGAGGTCGTGAAACAGGATTATGTAGAATTAGGTAGGAAGTTAAAAAACAGGACCTCCAAGGTAGTAATCTCTGGATTGCTGCCGGTGCCACACGCTAGTGAGGGTAGAAACAGGAGGATGTGGAGGATGAATGCGTGGCTAAAGAGATGGTGCAGGGGGCAAGGGATAAGGTTTCTGGATCATTGGGATCTCTTCTGGGGAAGGTCGGACCTGTACAAAAGGGACGGACTCCACTTGAACTGGAGGGGGACCAATGTGCTGGCAAGCAGATTTGCTAGAGCTGTGGGGGAAGGTTTAAACTAGTTTGGCAGGGGGGTGGGGAACAGAGTGTGAGAGCAGTGTCCAGGGAGTATGGCCACCTAGATAGGAATAAAAACGATAACAAAGGTAGGATGGAGATTAGGGTAGAAGGTAGAAAAGAGAATGTATGTGAAGGTCATTCTCTGAGATGCATATATTTTAATGCAAGAAGCATAGTGAACAAGGTAGATGAGCTGAGAGCATGGATAGATACTTGGGGTCACGATATTGTGGCAATTAGTGAGACCTGGCTACAGGAGGGGCAGGACTGGCAACTTAATATTCCAGGATACATTTGTTTTAGATGTGATAGACCAGGGGGTAAAAAAGGAGGAGTTGCTCTGCTTGTTAAGGAGGACATTACTGCCGTGAGGTGGCAGGATGGTATGGAGGGATCGACCAGTGAGGCTGTTTGGGTGGAATTGAGGGGTGGAGGAGGCAAGAGGGTGCTAATAGGGGTGTATTACAGACCACCAAATGGGCCAAGAAAATTAGAGGAACAAATTTGTAGGGAGATAACGTATATGTGTGAAAATCATAAGGTAGTGATCATGGGAGATTTTAACTTCCCACACATTGATTGGGATACCCATACGGTTAGAGGGCTGGATGGGCTGGAGTTCGTTAAACGTATTCAGGATTGTTTTCTAAATCAGTTAGTAGAAGAACCGACTCGGGACGGTGTAATACTGGATCTCCTGTTAGGGAACGAGCTAGGTCAGGTAGCGGACATTAATGTTGGAGAACCAATTGGGTCTAGTGATCATAATTCTGTTAGTTTTAGGGTAGTTTTAGGGAAGAGCAAGGAGAGGCCTAAAGTTGAGGTTCTGGATTGGAAAAGAGCAAATTTCGAAGGAATAAGAAGGGATTTGGGGAGTATTGAGTGGGACAGGATATTTTCAGGTAAGGATGTTAATGAAAAATGGAGGATATTCAAAAAAGAAATTTTGAGGGTACAGAGTAGTTATGTCCCAGTGTGGATCAAAGGAAAGGCTGGAAGTCATAGGGAGGCTTGGTTTTCGAGGAATATTGGAAATTTGGTTAGGAGAAAAAGGGAGGTGTACAAGAGGTATAAAGAGCAGGGAACTGAGAAGTTGAAGGAGGACTACAAGGAGTGTAGTAGGAATCTTAAGAAAGAAACGAGAAAGGCCAAAAAAAGGCATGAAGAGGCTTTGGCTGACAGAGTAAAAATAAATCCAAAGGGTTTCTAGAAGTACATTAAAAGTAAAAGATGAGTGAGAGATAAAATTGGACCCCTTGTAGATAGCGAGGGTAGGCTGAGTGGGAAGTCTGAGGAAATGGGGGAAATTTTGAATGATTTCTTTGCCTTGGTATTCACTAGGGAAAAAAATGTTGAACCAGTTGAAGTAAAGAAAAATAGTGGGGAGGTCATGAAGCATATAAGGATAACCGAGGAGGTAGTGATGGCTGTGTTAAAAAAGATAAAGGTGGATAAATCTCCCGGACCGGACAAAATATTCCCTAGGACACTCAGGGAGGCTAGTGGACAGTTAGTGGGGCCATTAACAGAGATATTTAGGATGTCACTGGCCATGGGGGTGGTGCCAAAGGATTGGAGGGTGGCGCATATGGTTCCTCTGTTTAAGAAAGGGTCCAAATGCAAACCTGGGAATTATAGGCCTGTAAGTCTGACGTCTGTGGTGGGCAAGTTGATGGTAAGTGTTCTGAGGGATGCTATTTACAAATTTTTGGAGGTACAGGGATTGATAGGGAGTAATCAGCATGGTTTTGTCAGGGGTAGATCATGCTTGACAAACCTGATTGAGTTCTTCGAGGGGGTTACAAAAAAGGTTGATGAAGGGAAAGCTGTGGATGTTGTCTATTTGGACTTTAGTAAAGCTTTTGACAAAGTTCCCCACAGGAGGTTAGGAAAAAAGGTGAAGGCATTAGGTATAAATAAAGAGGTAGTGAAATGGATTCAGCAGTGGTTGGATGGGAGGTGTCAGAGAGTAGTGGTAGAAAATTGTTTGTCCAATTGGAGGCTGGTGACTAGTGGAGTTCCTCAGGGTTCGGTCCTGGGTCCACTATTATTTGTTATATATATTAACGATCTGGATGTAGGGGTGGAGAACTGGATAGGCAAGTTTGCGGATGACACAAAGATTGGTGGTGTTGTGGACAGTGAGGTAGATTACCGTAGATTAAAAGGTGATATAGGAAGGCTGGAGGTGTGGGCTGAGAAATGGCTGATGGAATTTAATGCAGATAAATGTGAGGTGCTACATTTTGGAAAGGCAATTTTAAATAGGTCATATACATTGAATGGTAGACAATTGAGGAGTGCAGAGCAACAAAGGGATTTAGGAGTTATGGTAAATAGTACCCTCAAGGCTGATACTCAGGTAGATGGTGTGGTGAAGAAGGCATTTGGAATGTTGGCATTCATAAATCGGAGTATTGAATTCAAGAGTAGGGAGGATATGATGAAATTGTACAAGGCATTGGTGAGGCCAAATTTGGAGTACTGTGTACAGATTTGGTCACCAAATTATAGGAAAGATATAAACAAAATAGAGAGAGTGCAGAGAAGGTTCACGAGAATATTTTAAAGGATTTCAGGGTCTGAGTTACAGGGAAAGATTGTGCAGACTGGGGCTTTTTTCTCTGGAGCGTAGAAGATTGAGAGGGGACTTGATAGAGGTGTTTAAGATTTTAAAAGGGACAGACAGATTAAATGTGGATAGGCTTTTTCAATTAAGAAAGGGGGAGATTCAAACTAGAGGACATGGTTTAAGATTGAAGGGGGAAAATTATAAGGGGAACATGAGGGGAAATTTCTTTACTCAGAGGGTGGTGGGGATGTGGAATGAGCTTCTGGCAGACGTGGTCGAGGCGGGATCATTGGTTACATTTAAGGAAAGACTGGATCGTTACATGGATAGGAGGGGACTAGAGGGGTATGGACCGGGTGCTGGTCAGTGGGACTAGGAGGGTGAGGATTTGCTACGGCATGGACTAGTAGGGCCGAACTGGCCTGTTCTGTGCTGTAAGTGGTTATATGGTTATATGGTTAAGATCAAAGCCTCTCGGGCACTGGGCGGGGAGGGGATGGGTGGGGATTCCCCAAACCCCACGCTCTCTCTCTCCACCCCAGTAAACCCACCTGAGGGTTGGAGGCAAGAGTCCCAGCGCCTCGGAGAATCAGTCCCAGCCACAGACTGTCTGTGTAGGAGCAGGCAAACAGCAGATTTTACTTTTAATATCGACCACATCCTTAACAGTTTACAAGAAAGCCATCAAATTAGACAGGTCTGAGAAGGGAGGGAGGGCTCAATCTGCCACTTCAAAGGGCCAGGGGAACATTCAAAATTACCTTGCAGCTCAACAATTCTCCCTTTTTATCACTTCCCAGAAAGACGGAATATGTTAATGCAGGAGATTCGAGCAAAACAACCCTGGTAGATGTTCTCCCCATTCAGATTCTGGAGAAAGTCAAGTTGAGTTTATTGTCACCCGATTGTACAGGTAAAACCACATTATCCGGTCCTCGCAGACACACAACCAGATGTAACACACATACAGACAAATAATACATGTGCAGGGCAAGTATTATAGAGGTGAAAATAAATAACTAAATCAAGTTTTGCGCAAATGAGACTCTTGGATGGTTAATGGGTCAGAGGCAAGCACGGTTAGTGTAGGGGGGATGGTTAGTGTAGGGGGACACGATTAGTGTAGGGGGGACACGATTAGTGTAGGGGGCAAGGTTAGTGTAGGGGACACGGTTAGTGTAGGTGGCATGGCTAGTGTAGAGGCAAAATGGTTAGTGTAGGGGCAAGGTTAGTGTAGGGGACACGATTAGTGTAGGTGGCATGGCTAGTGTAGAGGCAACATGGTTAGTGTAGTTGGGTACAGTTATTGTAGAGGAGACACGGTTAGTGTAGGGGACACGGTTAGGATAGGGGGCACGGTTAGTGTAGAGGGTACGGTTCTTGCAGGGGGCAAGGTTAGTGAAGAATGGGCAAGGTTAGTGTAGGGGGACAAGGTTAATTAGGGGGCATGGCTAGTGTAGAGTGGGCAAGGTTAGTGTAGGGGGCACGGTTCGTGTAAAGGGACATGGTTAGGGTAGGGGGGCACAATTAGTGTAGGGGTCACAGTTAGTGTAGGGGACACGGTTAGTGTAGGAGGCATGGCTAGTGTAGAGGCCACACGGTTAGTATAGTGGGGTACAGTTAGTGTAGAGGAGACACGGTTAGTGTAGGGGACACAGTTAGGATAGGGGGTACGGTTAGTGTAGAGGGCACGGTTAGCGTAAGGGGTGTGGCTAGTGTAGAGGCGACACGGTTAGTGTAGGGGGTACGGTTAGTGTAGGGGGACACAGTTAATGTAGGGGGCATGGTTAGTGTAAGGGAGGCACGGTTAGGGTAGGGGTATAGTTAGTGTTGCGGGGATAGAGTTAATGCAGTGATTAACGAGCACCCTACACAGCACTAGCCACCTCAGTACAAATCTGGCCTGGTCTCTCTGGAGTTTGTACAATCTTCCCATATTTGCATGGGTTTCTTTTGAGAGCTCCTCTTTCCTCCCACCCTCCATTGGGTGGACCAGCACTTGGGAGGAAGAGCCTGTAACCGAGCGGTGGGTCAAAATTTAAAATTTATCACAAGCTGTTGCGTCCTTGATGAGCTGCAATAGAAATTAACTGGACAATGGTATCTTCCAAACAACAAGATTTTTATTAATAACTATTAATAATTTAAAATCTTACTTAACACTAACTTATCTCCACCATGCGCAAATGTATGTGTGTGTGTGTTAGAGAGAGAGGTTTTTTGTGTGTGTATGAGAGGTTTTGTGTGTGTGTGTGTGTGTGTGTGTGTGTGTGTGTGTGTGTGTGCGTGTGTGTGCGTGCGTGCGTGTGTGTGTGCGTGTGTGCATGTGTGTGTGTGTGCGTGTGTGTATATGTGTGTATGTGTGTGTGCGCGCGCGCGTGTATGTGTGCGCACGTGTGTGTGCGTGTGTGTATGTGTGTGTGCGTGTGTCTGTGTGTGTTTGTGTGTGTGCGCGCGCGAGTGTTTGTGCGTGTGTGTGTATGTGTGCGTGTGTATGTGTGTGTGTGCGCGTGTCTGTGTGTATGTGTGTGTATGTGCATGTGTGCATGTGCGTGCGTGTGCGTGTGTGTATGTGTGTGTGTGCGTGTGTGTATGCATATGTGTGTGTGTGTGTGTGTGTGTGTGTGTGCGTGTGTGTGTGTGTGTGTGTGTCCGTGTGTGTGGGCAGGTTCCAACACCATACAGTTAGTCCTGGCTGCAAAAAGAATGAATTTTTAAAGTTGTTACTTTTGCATTGAAACTCAGATTCTTTGAACTGTTGCTCAACCGTAATTATGGAGTTAGGCCTGAGGCCTCAGACTCCTCAAAACGCACGGAATCCTCGCCGTGGTCCTTTCAGAGGAATGGTTCTTCATACAAATGATTTTCCAAAAATCCCACCCACCCCCCCCCCCCCCCCGCCCCCCACCACCTCTTTCACATGGAGGTTTCAGGAACTGGGTTTCACTTGATGATTTCACATACCCAGGCGAGAGTTCCATGAGGGGGCCGTGTAGAAATCGCCATGGCAGAAATGGCCTTGTTTGGCAAGGTGACAGTGAGGTGGCTCCTGTTCATTGCCACTGATTTTGTGGATCTCCCGGGATGAGGAGGAGGAGAGCTCCGTTGCTGTACCACCTCGTCTGACCCCCAGACATTTCCTGGTGCAATATGGAAAGGTCTCCTTGAATCGCATAGCACAACCTCACGGCTGCCTCTTTCATTTCTCCAAGAGCATGAATCCTGGCCTCTTGCCTGTTTATAAAGTGATCAGGCAAAGGCCGGCTTGTTTCTCTGAAGTTACTCAAACTGCTCCAATCAGCAGTCCACTGCCTGTCCACTGGGCTGTTCCGTCCAAAAGTCCGCTCTGTGTGCGCAGAGGCTTCTGAGCAAATAATCTGTTGCCTTGGGCTAATGGCAGGGTTTCTTTTATGGTCACTTACACAGCTTTAGCCAAGCAAAGAATCAGCAGGCATTTCGTCTTCCAAGCTGGTCTGCGTCCATGACTGTCCCTTGTCCAGCCCACAATTCCTTTACCAAGAAATGTATGTAGTAACTGATCAATAATAGAATTCCATCCCACAGGAAAACAATGAGAGAGGATGGAGGTCCCATCGTTCAGGGGGAGCACTGATCCTTTCAACCCACGTCATCTCTTTCAAATGATTTAATGTTGCTTCTTACCAATGCTGCACCCTCTGCTTACGTGCCTGCTTAGATGCCTGTCCTTCCCTACCAGCTGACCATATGTGTGTGCCAGCCGCTTCTTCACTTTGGTTCTCAAACCCCCCCTTCTTGGAAATCGAGTTTAAACCACCCCCCCCCCCACCCCTGCCAGGATCTCGGAGGGCCTTTCCTGGACCCAACACGCCGACGGCGTTGCAAAGACTGCACACCCAGCGCCTCTACTTCCCCAGGGATTGGTGGAGGTTCAGTACGGCACCGGACCACCCTGGCAAATTTCTATAGGCGGTAGAAGGCGGTGGCGAGCCCCCTGACTGGCTGCATCGCGGCCCGGCATGGGGACAGCAACACCCCTGAGCGGGAAGCAATGCAGCCCAGGAGATCACTGACTCTCTCAGGGCGAGACTAGTGGCTTGGGGCAGAGCCTCTTGCTATAACGGAGTTCTGGTGCTTTGCAAAGTGAATTTAAAAAAAACCTGCGGCTGTGTCAGTGTTTGTTTATCAAGCAACCACTCTCTTTTGCTTATCTTTCCCTTTGTATTAGGGATTCCGGGCAATGCTAATGACGACTTTTGGACATTTCATGTAATTTTTTTCACGTTCGTTTTATTTTCACGACAATAAAAGGAAACCGTGATTATCAGGAATGGAAACAGCTCATCCTCAGCCTTGAGAAGTAGATCCCGGTGCCGCCAGCAGGTGACAGCATTGCCCTTCTTCTGCACTCTACTCTTCCCCATTCACCGGTGGGCACTGCAAACGCCAAAGGGTGCACTCAGCGCCATCCTCTCCGCCCGGCAGCATCCCCCCAGACCCCTCCCCGTCGCCCAGAGGCGATGCTCTCTCAGGCAAAAGCCAGGAGAGGTTTTGGGAGAGAGGTGGAAAATGAGGGGATGGGGGAAAGATTCGGGAGGGGGGATGGAAATTAGTTGGTGGGGTGGGGGATAAATGGTGGAATTATCTACTTTGACAGGGAAAAATAAGGAAAGCAGGTTCAGGAACAGTGGCTCCCCCTCCACCGTCAGACTCCTCAACGACAAACTCACTCAGGGACTCACTTAAGGGCCTCGTTCTTGTGCACTTTATTGATTTTCCTTCTTTCCATACTGCAGTTTGTTGACAGTCAATATCTACTGACAGTTCTTTATTTGTTTACATGTTCACACTGTGTCCAGTTTATTTTTTGCACGACCAATTCGTGGTAATTCTGCCGCGCTTGCGGGAAAAAGGAATCGCAGGGTTGTACGTGATGTGATGTCTGCACTGGGACAATAAATCTGTCTTCTATTGAAATTATGAGTGAATGTAGGGAATTGAGGAGCAGAAGAACGTGTTCTCAAGAGGGTGGTCTGCGGATGGACTGTACGAATCAGACACTATTTATTGTCCTGTAATATTACACAGGGTAAATCACGAGCAATGCCCGGCGCCTCTTACATTCGGAGAAAGGGAAGCGAGGGACTCCCTTCGGAGACACGCAGGATCCGTGGATTCGCTTCCAATGCCTGGCTCCCGTGAGCCAGTCTCCGGCAGCCCGCAGCTTGTGCGGAGTCCTTCAGCCACCGAGCTCACCCCCCGCCAACTCCTATGTGGTCGCTGACCCCTCTGCTCCTCCTCAATGGACTTTGGGTTGAGAGGGGTGGTGGGGGGGGGGGGGGTTGGTTGTGGGTTAAGGGTGAAAGGGGAACACGATTTGGAGCATCTTGTTGGAGAGAGTGCAGAGGAGATTTACCAGGATGATTCCTGGATTGCAAGGGGTAATGTATGAGAAAGGTTTAGCCCAGTGGTTCCCAACCTTACCACTCACATTCCACTTTAAGTAATCCCTAGGCCGCCGAAGCTCTGTGATTAATAAGGGGTTGTTTAAGGTCGGACGTGGGTGGAAAGAGTTTGAGAACCACTGTTTTAATCGTCCCTCATTGACTCATTATGTGCACGGTTTCTGCTCCAAAGGAAATGGGCCACTGACAATATTCCTCCAGCAAAATATCTCAGTAACAATTGGGTCTAGGGCAACGATTCTTCACCATCCCTTCCCACCTTAAGCAATTCCTTACTAATCACAGAGCACCGATGGCATTGGGTTTACTTAAAGTGAGATGTGAGTGGACAGAAAATGGTTGAGAAGCACGGGTTTAGCTGTTATTGGACTCTATTCATTGGAGTATAGAAGAATGAGAGGGGATCTCATCAAGACATTTCGAACGCTGAAAGATGGGACAGAGTTGATGTGAAGAGGATGTTTTCCATGGTGGGCGAATCCAGGACAACAGGGCACAGTCTTAGAATTAGAGGGTACCATTTATTTATAAATGGAATTCAAAATTGTTAATTGGCCACCACCCTGAGTGATGAAGCTTCCTCTCATGTTGCTTCTAAACCTTTGCCCCCCAACCCTTAACTTATGACCCCTTGTTCCAATCTCCCCTATCCCAAGGGGAAGAGCCTATTCACATCTACTCTCTATATACCCCTCATAATTTTAAACACCTCTATCAAATCCCCCCTCAACCTTCTATCCTCCAATAAATAAAGACCCAGTCTCCTCAGTCTTTCACCGTATTCTAGATACTGCAATCCAGGCAACATTTTAATCCATCTTCTCTGCACCCTCTCTACATCGTCAATATCTTTCCTATAATTTGGAGACCAGAACTGCACACATTGTTCCAAATTTGGCCTCACCAACACCATGAACAGTCTCAACATCACCTCCCAGCTCCTGTATTCTATGCTTTGATTTATAAAGGCCAGCATACTAAAAGCCTTCTTCACCACCCTATCCCCATGAGATTTTACCTTCAAGGAATGATGAACCTAGATCTTTCTGCTCCACTGCATTCCTCGATGCCCTCCCGTTTACTATGCGTGTCTTGTTTTGATTATTCCTTCTGAAATGAAGCACCTCACACTTATCTACATTAAACTCCATCTGCCACCTTTCCAAACAGTCCAAATCCTTCTGCAGTCCCTGAAAACCCTCCTCACTGTCCACAACTCCCTCTGATTTGATTATTTATTAATTATCTATTGTTTCTTTCCTTTGTAGGTGGGTAGGGGAGCAGGGAGGGTGTTAGTGGGGTGGTTGAGGGAGGTTGGGTGGTTTTAAAAAAAATTTTAATGTGATGTTTGTATCCAATGTTATGTGGCTTAAAATTTTAAATATTAAAAATAAACTATGTTTACATTTACTACTTGTGGTCATACTGTAGTAGTTTATTTCAATAAACCTATTTTAATGCCCCCCCACCCCCCCAAAAAAAAAGTAGAGGGCACCCATTTAAAATAGAGAAGAGAAATTTCTTTAGTCAAAGGGTCTTGGATTTGCAGATTCGTTGCCACCTACAGCTGTGGAGGCCCGATCACTGGGGGAGTTTAAGGGGTGGGAGGGGGGATTGATAATCAGGGGATCAAGGGATTTGGGGACAAGTCCGGAACTTGAAGCTAGATGTGAGAACGGTTTGGCTCAGGGTGGAGTGGTGGAGCAGGCTCGATGAGCCGAGTGGCCGGCTTCTGTTCCTTTCTCTTCTTGTGATGATCTTCACACCGAGAGCGGTGGGGGTGTGGAACAAGCTGCCAGCTGAAGTGGTGAACGGGGGCTCGATTCGACATTGTAAGAAAATTTGGGCAGGTCCATAGGTGGGAGGGATGCGGACTGGGTCCAGGTCCTTGGGACTAGGGAGGGAAATAGTTTGGCACAGACTAGATGGGCCAAATGTCATCTTTCTGTGCTGCAATGTACTATGGTTCTCTCTGCTGTGATCTTGTTCAAAGATAGACTGGGATTGAGGGGATGAATGGCCTCCTCTTGCTCATTTTCCAAATGAAATAAAACTAAAAATGTGTCCGGGTAACAGAACCACAATTGGCGACACAGGCCCAGGTTGTTCTCCCAACTACATTCACCCTCCCACACTCGTTCACACATACACACACCCACACATACACACTCTCTCACACACACACTCATTCACACACACACCCACACATACACACTCTCTCTCACACACACACACACTCATTCACACTCACACACACACGTTCACACACACACGTTCACACACACACTCACATACTCATTCACACACACAATTGTTCACACACACTCACACACACATTGACACATACACACTATACACACTCGTTCACGCACATACATGTTCACACACAAACAATTGTTCACACATACACACACCTTACACACTCGTTCACACACACAGACACTAACACACACACGTTCACACACATTCTTTCACACACTCTCACAAATGCACATGCCCACCAACGTCTCCCCCCCCCCCACTCCCCCCCCCCCCGCCCCTCGTTGACACAAACGATCCCTGCGCTCGTTTTCCGCAGAGGCTCTGTGATAAGGCGGGGGATGGGAACGGCCTCGGGGGAAGGAGAGACAGACCCGGCGGGTGGTCACTGTTCCTCTTTATTGAGCCGTTGGCTGAGCCAGCGTCGAGTCCGGTGAACCCTTGTGCAAAACCCACGCACTTCCCCCGCACCAACATTAAATAAAGTCAACCGCAGACAAGTACTTCGGAAAAATAAGTTAAAGACCTTGAAATCCCGCACGAAATAAATAAGGGGCTGGGTGAAGGCGGCGGCAGCAGGAAGCACGAAACGTGGGAGATGGCGTTCGTTCCCGGAGACTTCCCTGCCCTCAGCCTGCTCCTCGCTCAGCGGGGTCCACCTCCCCAGCGTGGAGTTCGGCTCGGCGTTGAATCTGGCCCCCCAGAATGAAGCCGCATGGCCCGAAACCAAACGATAACTCAATGAGGGGGAGGGGAGGTGGGGGGGGGAGGTGGGGGGGGGGAGGGCTGAACAGCAATTGTGGAAGTCAGGGCGTCCCCTCCCAAGAAATAAAAACCCCTGGTATCCGGGATCTAAGGAACCGACAGTCTCAAGCAACCGGCAAAAAAAATCCACGTATTGGTGGGCGAAGCGGTGTTACAGCGCCGGGGATCGAATCCCCGCGCCGACTGAAGGTTCTCCCCTCCACCCCCGCGTCTGCGTGAGCTACCGCCCACCTTTCCAAAAAAACGTACCGGTGGGTGGGGGGGGGGGGCTTCACAGGCCATCAGTGGGGAGCTGGAAGAAAGGAAGCAGAGGGGGTTCAGCGGACCCTGGAGACGTCGTCCGGTTGGAGAGTTCCCCCCGGGACGGAGCGGTTAGATTCGGAGGCAGTGAGCGAGGCCACGCAACTGTGGGAATGGGGTTGGGAGTTAAAATGGTCTTGCCCGGGGTAGGGGGGGGGGGGTGAGGGATCGGGGAGGAGGGGGTGGTCGGGCCCGTCAGCATCCCGCGCCGTTCCCGTTGAAACCTGACGGTTCAAGGCCAGCGACGAGGAACGCTCGCGTCTGGACGGCGCACCTTCGACCCGAAGCATTTGCCTCCACCGACGCTGCTCGTTCCCCTTGCTTTCTGCACCTGACTCCTGCACCTCTCCTGGCCCAGACACCCCCCTCCCCCCCCCACATAATCAAAGTATTTAAATTAAGCCAAACCCTCCTCGGGCACGGACCTCCAAAGATTCACTGGCCCCTGACATTTATTTCTAGGTGCCCCGGTGGTGAATGACGACCAGGTTTGAGATTTCAGCAGGGCTGCTTGGACTGTCGCAGCAGAAACGGGAACTGGGACCTGATCCTGATTTTACAGCCGCTACTGGAAGTAGGTCAGCGTTGGGAGATGTTCGAGTTACAGACTCTTCTGAAGAATTAACCGAAGATCCTTAACCTGAACGTTAAACTTCGGCTCTCCCTCCCCCCTCTCTCAATCTCCCCCTCCTCCCCTCTCTCAATCTCCCCCTCCTCCCCTCTCTCAATCTCCCCTCTCTGAATCTCCCCCTTCTCCCCTCTCTCGCTTCAATTCTCCCTCCCTTTCCCTTTTTCCCTCTGCCTCTTCCTCTCTGTCCTTCATTCTCCCTCTCTCTCAGTCCTTCATCCTCTCTCTCCCCTTCTCCTTCCTCTCTCTCTCCGTCCTTCATTTTCCCTCTCATTCTCTCCCCCTTCACCTTCCTCTCTCTCTCTCCGTCCTTCATCTCCCTCACTCTCCCCTTCTCCTCCCCCCTCTCTCTCCGTCCTTCATCTCCCTCCCCCTCCCCTTCCTCTCTTTTTCCTCCCTTCATTCTCCCTCTCCCTCACTCTCCCTTTCTCCTTCCTCTCTCTCCGTCCATTCTCCTTCCTCTCTCTCTGTCCTTCATTTTCCTTCCTCTCTCTCTCCATCCGTCCTTCATTCTCCCTCTCTTCCCTCTCTCTCTCCGTTCTTCATTCTCCCTCTCCCTCACTCTCCTTCCTCTCTCTCTCCGTCCTTCATTCTCCCTCTCTCCCCTTCACCTTCCTCTCTTTCTCCATCCTTCATCTCCCTCTGCCTCCTCTTCTTCCTCTCTCTCTCCGTCCTTCATTCTCCCTCTCCCTCACTCTCCCCTTCTCCTTCCTCTCTCTCACCGTCCTTCATCTCCCTCCCCTTGTCCTTCATCTCCCTCCCCTTGTCCTTCCTCTCTCTCTCTCCGTCCTTCATTCTCCCTCTCTCCCTTTCTCCTTCCTCTTTTTCTTTCTTCCCCTCTCCTTACTTGCACAAATGGCTCCCACTTGCGTCACCTCCTCTCCACCTCCCAGTTCCTCAGCCTCCTGTCTCCATTCTTCAGTCCCAGGAACGATGGGCGCCGTCAAATCCAGGCCCTCCGGAGTCGGAGTGGGTAGGGGGCGCGGCTCCTCCATTCAAACCCTCCCCCTCCCCGACTTCGGAATTTCCCTGGATTCTTCCTTCCACCCGAGGCTGGGTTTCCCGCAGCCGCTCTCGCAGGGAGGTGGGCAGGACCGCCCGTGGCGTGGCGCTTGAACACCCGCTGACGCCCGACCGTCCGATGGGTTGGCGATGTCAACCACCCCCCCCCCCCCCCACCTAAACCTGATCACGGAAAGTAGATATTTACAGCACGGTACAGGCCCTTCAGCCCACAGTGTTGTACTAACCCAATAACCTCTAGCAACTGCCTCGAATTTCCCTGTTGCATTAGCTTCCATTGTTTCTCAGTTCCATGTACGAAAAGGGTCCTATTGCCCCTGCCTCCACCATTATGGCCAGCAAAGCATTCCATGCCCCCTGTGCAAAGAAAGTACCTCTTATATCGCCCCTCCCAATGAGAAGCCGAACCCCCTCCCTCCAACCACCTATTTCAACCACTTTGGTGGGCCCACAGACCGAGGTGAACATTTGGACCACTGAGGGGAGGTCAGGCAGATAGCAAATCTGGAATTGAAACACATAGGGGGGGGGGCATTCCCTCATCGTTGCTCGACGCTCTCTGAGGGACGCGATGGGTAAAGGGGGTTGCGCACGTCTCTCGGCCCCAGGGAGGCAAGTCACTGAATTCTGAAGGCTCCGAAGTAAGTCCGATGAGGTTCTAGCTCGACCCATTTGAAGGGCGTGATCTTCACGGTGAGGCGCGTGTCCTTCTCCAGGAGGAACACACCTCCCTGCCGGAGGGAGTGGTACCAGGGCTTGTTGTTCGACACCTCGCAGACGGTTTGGGCGGCCTCCATGAGGTCCAGGGGGTGCTGGGCGCCGTCACTGGGCTCCGATCGCTGCTGGTACCGAATCTGAATCCCGAGGACCTCCGACCCGGCCTGGCAGTTCTTCCCCGCGAAGAAGGCCTGCGAGTACACGTAGTAGTGGCCCATCTCGAGGACGATGATGGAGCCCCGGCTGTAGTTCATGGACCGAAGGGTGGACTCCCTCCTCGTGAATTCCCAGTTGACGCTTGAATGGTCTAGCTTGCCCACAGCTTGGGGGTAGTTAAGAAGGCGGGGTGGAGGAAGGAAAAGAGATGCACGTCAAACCTGGGACATGTACACGCCGACCCCCAGCAATGCTTCTCAACCCTCTGAGTTCCTCCAGCCGTGTTTCTGGCCACTGACTGATGATCGTTGGCCAAGTCGACGCTTATGGCGCAGTTGGGTGGAGTTAGGTGAGGTGCCAACCCAGACAAGGCCGGTTCAGGGGAAAGGTTGCGGGGGACCAACACAGGTGGAGCAGTGGGGGGAGTGCTGCGAGCTGGAGCGGAGAAATGCCCGCTGACTTTGAGCATTTCAGTAAAATGGTGGACAGGTGGGTGGATGGGAGGGGCGTGGACCGGGTGCAGGCCAGTGGGACGAGGCAGAAGAATAGTTCAACCCCCACCAGGCGGGCCGAAGGGCCTTTTTGTTTGCGCTCTAATGCTTTACTGGGCTAATAGAATGTACCAGTGAGATTTCGAATCCGATCTCTGCAACTATGTAGTCTTAATTCAAATGTTCTTTTCAACTTAACTGCTGGTTTTGGGTTTTCACATACCATCGGCCCGTGATATGGCAACTGATTTAAAAAAAACCTTCTGAACAAACTAAACCTTCCCTCTTTCACACCCTTTATCCTGCATTCATGTGCCTGAGAGTCTTAAACGACAACCACCTTGCGCTCAACGCCAGCAAAACCAAGGAGATGATCGTGGATTAGTGGAGAGGGGCAAGAACTTCAAATTCCCGGAGGTGAGGGATGGGGGGGGGGGGGGGTTCAGCATCCCCGGGGAGCTGTCCCGCAGGCTCCACGTCGATGCAATCACGAAAAAGGCTCGCCAGCGGCTATTCTTCGTGGGGCGTCTGAGGCGACTCGGTACCGTCACCGAAGTCTGTCGGAATCGTCTACAGGTGGACCATGGAGACCGTTCCGGCCGGTCGCATCGCTGCCCAGTACGGAGGCGCCAACTCTCAGGACCGGAATAAACTTCGGCGGGGTTGTGAACTCGGCCTGCGACATCACAGGGTTATAATACGAATGTTTGCAGCGTGACGCTACCGCAAAACCTCGAATTTTGTGACTTGTTCGGGACAACCTGCTGTCCCAGCATCTGCAGGTGGGGATGTTCTCCAGCCTGCGTTACCCTTCTCATCTTGCCTGACTTGGCAGGGGTTGTCAGACTAGCCGGGGGCGGGGGCAGTGCGCTGCTGGTGAAAGGGGGGGGGGCTGGTGTCGATTTAGGGGGGTGGGTACTGGGCCGGTCAGAAGGGCTGTTTAGTCCTGGATGTGTCGAACTTAAGGTTAGACACGCAGCACGGTAACGGGCCCTTTCCGTTCACAAGTTCGTGGCGCCCAAATCGTCCAATTAACCCTCAAACCCCCGACGTTTTGGAGGTCAGGAATAAACCCAGAAGAAACCGACGGAGAACGTACAGTCACCATACGGTCAGTGCCGGATTCGAACCCCCAGCCGCTGTAACGCCCGTATCTTGCGCTACAAATGCTACACATCTTGACTGTGCAGGGGTCAGGAGACGATGTCAAGGCAACTGCAGTGAATGGAAGGGACTGAGCGGAGAGCTGGGCTGGTACCATCCCGGCAAAGAGAGGGCAGAAATTCCCTGCAACCCAGTGGGAAGTCCTGGGAACTCCGCGTTCAACACACCGAGAGATTTCCCACGAAGGAGGAGAGAAGGAGAAGGACCAGCTCACGACGGTGCCAGCGGGCAAGATCGCAAACTGGAGCCAGCAGCGAAGGAATGGGTTCTGGGAGAGGGACGGGCCCCGGTTTGGGACAGGCAGTGAGGAGAGAAGATGTTGACGCGAGAGCTAAGGTTCGGGAGAGGGTGCGAGGAGGAAGTGGGTGGGGGGGGGGGGGGGGGGGAGCTGAGGTTCGGGATGTGAGGAGGGGAGCAGAGTGATGGGATTCAGGGGAGGGGGCAGAAATGGGGTCTGGGAGAGGGTGTGAGAAGGGCGTGGAGTGATGAAAGTTTGGGAGAGGGAGTGGGGTGTGAGGAGAGGGCAGTGATGAGTTCTGGGAGAGGGATAGCCAGTGAGGGCAGGGGAGGCAGGCTGGTCTGCGAGGTGTTTACCTATGAGATGAGCAATCGGCAGATCTGATGATCTGAAATATCTTGGAGCCTCTGGGTGACCTGTGGAAGAAACAGAATGGTGAGAAACGGATGGATTTCACACAGTAAGGCGGGGTGGGGGAGGGGGTACATGGTTAGTGTAAGGCAGGGGTGTCAAACTCAAATTCACGGAGGGCCAAAATTAAAAACTTGGACTAAGTCGAGGGCCGAACTAAATATTTATTGAAAATTTTCAACAACATCTGCATGTTTTCTCTTCTTTCAACATATGTAATGTTAAACTTTTTCTTATTAAAATAAATGTTTAATAATAGTTTTGGATAAACTCTTTCCAGAAGCATTAACAAATGAGAAATAAAATATTTAATAAATAATATTTCTCTATAGAGGATTTGTCAAATGTTGCTAGTGTGCTGTCAAATAGTAAAATCTGAGGGCTATTGAGAATGTGGGAGAATAACATGATTCCTGAAACAATCCAATGGGTGACTGATTGTGGGCATGAACTCTAGCAGGGTTATTTGCCATGCCCTTTTTCCATTGATACAGATATCCTTTGATTTACGTACTTTTCAAGTTTTATGCCTAATGAGCTTGTATCCAGGTGCAGGACCATTTTTAACCAGGAATATATTTATCACTGTGACATGAAACTATTGGAAGATCGTTTTATCCTGAGATTAAAGTTCATAATCCTTACTCAGGCCTGTGTGCGGGAGGGCGGGGGTTTGCGGGCGATCTGGTTGGACCACGACAGTCCGGGGGCATCGGCTCTCGCTGCAGGGCGGCATCTCGGCGGATCAGCGACCCCGTCACCGTGAGTCGCGGGTCGGCATGCGGCAGGGAGGGGGAGTGGGCAACGGTCCTGGCAAGGTCAGGCCCGAGGCCTCCGGTTCCAGGCGCTGGGAAGCGGCCTTGGCTTCCCCTGACACCGGCCAGGCCGTGCTGCGGTGGGGGGGCGGGCGGGGGAACACGACAGTGCGGGGGCATCGGCTCTCGCTGCAGGGCGGCATCTCGGCGCATCAGCGACCCCGTCACCGTGAGTCGCGGGTCGGCATGCGGCAGGGAGGGGGAGTGGGCAATGGTCCTGGCGAGGTCAGGCCCGAGGCCTCCGGTTCCAGGCGCTGGGAAACGGCCTTGGCTTCCCCTGACACCGGCCAGGCCCCAAAACCAGAGACCACGGTGAAATCCTGCAACGTAAACAGAGGAGGTGGGGGCGATTAGCGGGCTGATGCCAATGCATTCTGGGATTTGTTGTATTACTGTGCATGCGCTATACTGGCGCGGCAGCCAGCGGGCCACCTCTAATACATTTTTGAAATGATCTTGCAGGCCAAATATAATTATATCACAGGCCAAATTTAGCCCGCGGGCCAGAGTTTGACATGTGTGGTGTAAGGGGTCAAAGAAGGGGGACACAGTTAGTTTGGGGAGACACAGTTAGAGTAGGGGGACACGGTTAGTGTAGAGGGGGATACGTTTAGTGTAGAGGGAGTCACGTTTAGTGTAGGGGACACGGTTAGAGTAGGATGACACGGTTAGTGGAGAGGGGGATATGGTTAGTGTAGGGGACACAGTTAGTGTAAGGGGTCAAGGTAGTGTAGGGAGACACAGTGTCGAGGGGGATAAGGTTAGTGTAGAGGGGGTCACAGTTAGTGTAGGGAACACGGTTAGTGTAGGGGACAGGGTAAGTGTAGGGGACACAGTTAGTGTACGAGAACACGGTTAGTGTAGGGGGGACGGTTGGTGTAGGGAGACACGGTTAGTGTAGGGGAACACGGTTAGTGTAGAGGGGGATAAGGTTAGTGCAGAGGGGGCCACTGTTAGTGTAGGGGCAAATACGGTTGGTGTAGGGGGGGACACTGTTAATGTAGAAGGGAATAAGGTTAGTGTAGAGGGGGCCACGATTAGAGTAGAGGCAAATACGGTTAGCGGAGAGGGATGTTTAGTGTAAAGGGGCATAAGGTTACTGTAGAGGGTGTCACATTTAGTGTAGAGGGGATACAGTTAGTGAAGAGGGGGATACGGTGAGTGTAGGGGACATGGTTACTGTAGGGGGACACGATTACTGTAGAGGGCGATACGGTTAGTGAAGAGAGGGATACGTTTAGTGTAGAGGGAGTCACGTTTAGTGTAGGGGATACGGTTAGAGTAGGATGACACGGTTAGTGGTGAGGGTGATATGGTTAGTGTAGGGGACACAGTTAGTGTAGGGAAAAGGTTAGTGTAGGGGACACGGTTGGTGTAGGGAGACACAGTATAGGGGACACGGTTAGTGTAAAGGGGGATACAGTTAGTGTGGGGACAATTAGTGTAGGAGACACGTTTAGTGTAGAGGGGGGATATGGTTAGTGAATAGGGGATACATTTAGTGTAGGTGGACACGGTTAGTGTAGAGGGGGATACGTTTTGTGTAGAGGGAGTCACCGTTAGTGTTGGGCGACACGGTTAGTGTAGGAGGACACGGTTAGTGTAGGGGTAGAGTTAGTTTAGAGGAGGATATGGTTAGAGTTGAGGGGATATGGTTAGTGTATGGGACACGGTTAGTGTAAAGAGGTATATGGTTAGTGTAGAGGACACGGTTAGTGTAGAGAGGGATATGGTTAGTGTAGGGGACACAGTTAGTGTAGGGGGACACGGTTAATGTAAGGAGACATGGTTGGTGTAGAGAGACACAGTTAGTGTAGGGAGAAACAATTAGTGTAAGGAGAGAGTTAGTGTCGGGGACATGGTTAGTGTAGGTGAGACATGGTTAGTGTGTGGGGGACAAGGTGAGTGAAGGGGATACGGTTAGTGTAGGGGGGACACAGTGAATGGAGGACACGGTTATTGTAGGGGAGACACGGTTAGTGTAAGGGACGCGGTTAATGTAGGGGATGCAGTTAGTGTAGGGAGACATGGATGCTGTAGGGAGAGGGTTAGTGCAGGGGGATACGGTTAGTGTAGAGGGAAAGGGTTAGTGTAAGGGGGACACAGTGAAGGGAGGACACGGTTAGTGTAAGGGATGCAGTTAGTGTAGGGGATGCAGTTAGTGTAGGGGGGCACGGTTAGTGTAGGGAGACACAGTTGGTGTAGAGAGACGGTTAGTGTAGGGGACACAGTTAGTGTAGGAGGACACGGTTGGTGTAGAGGACGCAGTTAGTGTAGAGGGGGATATGGTTAGTGTAGGGGACATGGTTGGTGTAGGGAGACACAGTTAGTGTAGAGGGGGATACAGTTAGAGTAGGGGACACAGTTAGTGTAGAGGGGGATACGGTTAGTGTAGGGGACATGGTTGGTGTAGGGAAACACAGTTAGTGTAGAGGGGGATACGGTTAGTGTAGGGGACACAATTAGTTTAGGGAGACAGTTCGTGTTGGGGACATGGTTAGTGTAGAGCGGACACAGTTAGTGTAGGGGAGACATGGTTAGTGTGTGGGGGACAATGTAAGTGAAGGGAGGACACGGGTAGTGTAGGGGAGTCACGGGTAGTGTAAGGGACGCAGTTAGTGTAGGGAATGCGGTTAGTGTAGGGGACACGGTTAGTGTAGGAGAACATGGTTAGTGTAAGGGACACGGTTAGTGTAGAGGGGGATAAGGTTAGTGTAGGGGGACACGGTTGGTGTAGGGATACTCAGTTAGTGTAGGGGACACGGTTAGTGTAGAGGGGGATAAGTTTGGTGTAGAGGGAGTCACAATTAATGTATGGGACACGGTTAGTGTAGGGGGACACTAAGTGTAGGGGACATGGTTAGTATAGAGGGGGATATGGTTAGTGAATAGGGAGATACAGTTAGTGTAGGGACATGGTTAGTGTAGGGAATGGTTAGTATAGAGGGGGATAAGGTTAGTATAGAGGACGTCACGATTAGTGTAGGGGACATGGTTAGTGTAGGGAATGGTTAGTATAGAGGGGGATAAGGTTAGTATAGAGGAGGTCACGGTTAGTGTAGGGGACACGGTTAGTGTAGAGGGAGATAAGGTTAGTATAGAGGAGGTCACGGTTAGTGTAGGGGACACGGTTAGTGTAGAGGGGGATATCGTTAGTGAATAGGGAGACACGGTTAGTGTAGGTGGGAAACGGTTAGTGTAGAGGGGGCCATGGTTAGTGTTGAGGCGGATACGGTTAGTGTAGCGGGACAAGGTTAGTGTAGGGGGACTCTGTTAGAGTAGGGAACATGCTTAGTGTCGGAGATATATTTAGTGTAGAGGGGACACGGTTAGTGTAGGGGAGAAATGGTTAGTGTGTAGAGGACAAAGTTAGTGTAGGGGATACGGTTAGTGTAGGGGGACACAGTGAAGGGAGGACACGGTTAGTGTAGGGGAGACACGGTTAGTGTAAGGGATGCGGTTAGTGTAGGGAATGGGGTTGGTGTAGGGGGCACAGTCAGTTTAGGGAGACACGGTTGCTGGAGTGAGACAGATAGTGTAGGGGACACGGTTAGTGTAGGGGGACACAGTTAGTGTACGGGGTCAAGGTAGCGTAGGGGGACACAGTTAGTTTAGGGGGACATGATTAGTGTAGGGGACACGGTTGGGGTAGGGAGACATGGTTAGTGTCAGGGACACTGTTGGTGTACGGGACATGGTTAGTGTAGGAGAACGGTAAGTGTAGAGGGGGATAAGTTTAGTGCAGAGGGAGTCACGGTTAGTGTAGGGGGGGACACGGTTTTTTTTTTTTTTTTTTTTTTTTTTTGGGGGACACGGTTAGTGTACAGGGGGATACGTTTAGTGTAGAGGGAGTCACAGTTAGTGTAAGGGACACGGTTAGAGTAGGAGGACACCATTAGTGTCGAGGGGTATATGGTTAGTGTAGGGGACACAGTTAGGGTACGGGACACGGTTAGTGTAGAGGGCAATACGGTTAGTGTATAGGGAGTCACGGTTAGTGTATGGGACACGGTTAGTGTAGAGGGGGTTAAGTTTAGTGTCGAGGGAGTCACGGTTAGTGTGGGGGGGACACGGTTAGTGTAGGGGACAGGATTAGTGTAAGTGGACACGTTTAGAGTAGGGGACACGGTTAGTGTAGATGGGGATATGGTTAGTGTAGGGGGACATAGTTAGTGTAGGGGACACGGTAAGTGTAAGGACACAGTGTTGGAGTAGTGAGACACGGTTAGTGTAGGGAGACACAATTAGTGTAGGGAGACAGTTAGTGTCGGGGACATGGTTAGTGTAGAGGGGACATGGTTACTGTAGGGGAGACATGGTTAGTGTGTGGGGGACAAGGTTAGTGAATGGGGTATGGTTAGTGTAGGGGGGACACAGTGAAGGGAGGACACGGTTAGTATAAGGGGACAGTGTTGGAGTAGTGAGATACGGTTAGTGTAGGGAGACACAATTAGTGTAGGGAGACAGTTAGTGTTGGGGACATGGTTAGTGTAGAGGGGACACGGTTAGTGTAGGGGAGACATGGTTAGTGTGTGGGGGACAAGGTTAGTGAATGGGGTACGGTTAGTGTAGGGGGGACACAGTGAAGGGAGGACATGGTTACTGTAGAGAGGTTATGGTTAGTGTAGGGGGACACAGTTAGTGTAGGGGACACGGTTAGTGTAGAGGGGATAAGTTTAGTGTAGAGGGAGTCATAGTTAGTGTAGGGGACACGGTTAGTGTAGGGGTACACGGTTGGTGTAGGAAAACACAATAGTGTAGAGGGGGGATACGGTTAGTGTAGGAGGACGGTTAGTGTAGAGGGGGATAAGTTTAGTGTAGATGGAGTCACGGTTATTGTAGGGGACACGGTTAATGTAGGGGGACACGGTTAGTGTAGAGGGGATACGGTTAGTGTAAAGGGGGTCATAGTTAGTGTAGGGGACACGGTTAGTGTAGGGGAGACGGTTAGTGTGTGGGGGACAAGGTTAGTGAAGGGGATACAGTTTGTGTAGCGGGGACACACTTAAGGCAGGACATGGTTGTGTAGGGGGACACGGTTAGTGTAAGGGATGCGGTAAGTGTAGGGGATGCGGTTAGTGTAGGGGCACGGTTATTGTAGGGGGACATGGTTAGTGCCAGGGACATGGTTAGTGTTGGGGAGATACGGTTATTGTAGTGGGGACATGGTTGATGGAGAGGGGTACTGTTGGTGTAGGGAGACACGGTTAATATAGGGGACACACAGTTAGTGTAGGGGAGACACAGTTACTGTAGGGGACACGGTTGGTGAAGAGGGGGTACGGTTGGTGTAGGGAGACACGGTTAATGTAGGGGGGACACAGTTGGTGTGGGGAGACAGTTAGTGTGGGGAACACGGTTGGTGCAGAGGGGGTAGGTTGGTGATAGGAGACACGGTTAGTGTAGGGAGAAACGGTTAGTGTAGGGGTGACATGGTTGGTGTCGGGGACATGGTTAGTGTAGAGGCGATAAGTTTAGTGTAGAAGGAGTAACGATTAGTGTATGGGACACGGTTAGTGTAGAGGGCATAAGTTTAGTGTAGAGGGTGTCACGGTTAGTGTATTGGACACGGTTAGTGTAGAAGGGATGGGTTCAGTGTAGAGGGAGTCACAGTTAGTGTACGGGGACACGGTTGGTGTAGGAAAACACGGTAGTGTAGAGGGGGGATACGGTTAATGTAGGAGGACGGTTAGTGTAGAGGGGGATAAGTTTAGTGTAGATGGAGTCACAGTTATTGTAGGGGACACGGTTAATGTAGGAGGACACAGTTAGTGTAGGCAGTTCAGTTAGTGCAGAGGGGGATAAGGTTAGTGTAAAGGGGATACGGTTAATATTGGGGACACGGTTAGTGTAGAGGGGGATAAGGTTAGTGTAAAGGGGGTCACAGTTGGTGTAGGGGACACAATTAGTGTAGCGAGACAGTTAGTGTCGGGGCATAGTTAGCGTAGAGGGGACATGGTTCGTGTAGGGGAGACGGTTAGTGTGTGGGGGACAAGGTTAGTGAAGGGGATACAGTTCGTGTAGGGGGGACACACTTAAGGCAGGACATGGTTGTGTAGGGGGACACGGTTAGTGTAAGGGATGCGGTAAGTGTAGGGGATGCGGTTAGTGTAGGGGCATGGTTAGTGTAGGGGGACATGGTTAGTGTTGGGGAGACACGGTTATTGTAGTGGGGACATGGTTGATGGAGAGGGGTACTGTTGGTGTAGGGAGACACGGTTAATATAGGGGGGACACAGTTAGTGTAGGGGAGACACGGTTACTGTAGGGGACACGGTTGGTGAAGAGGGGGTACGGTTGGTGTAGGGAGACACGGTTAATGTAGGGGGGACATAGTTGGTGCGGCGAGACACAGTTAGTGTGGGGAACACGGTTGGTGTAGAGGGGGTAGGTTGGTGATAGGAGACACGGTTAGTGTAGGGGGACACGGTTAGTGTAGGGGTGACATGGTTGGTGTCGGGGACATGGTTAGTGTAGAGGCGATAAGTTTAGCGTAGAGGGAGTAACGATTAGTGTGTGGGACATGGTTAGAGTAGAGGGCATAAGTTTAGTGTAGAGGGTGTCACGGTTAGTGTATTGGACACGGTTAGTGTAGAGGGGGATAGGTTTAGTGTAGAGGGAGTCACAGTTAGTGTACGGGGACACGGTTGGTGTAGGAAAACACGGTAGTGTAGAGGGGGGATATGTTTAGTTTAAGACTGCGGTTAGTGTAGAGGGGGATAAGTTTAGTGTAAATGGAGTCACGGTTATTGTAGGGGACATGGTTAGCGTAGGGGACATGATTAGTTTAGGGGGTTCAGTTAGTGTAGAGGAGGAGAAGATTAGTGTAGAGGGTATACGGTTAATATAGGGGGACACAGTTAGTGTAGAGGGGGATAAGGTTAGTGTAAAGGGGGTCACGGTTAGTGTTGGGGACACGGTTAGTGTGTGGGGTACAAGGTTAGTGAAGGGGATATGGTTCGTTTGGGGGGAAACAGTGTAGGCAGGACATGGTTGTGTAGGGGAGACATGGTTAGTGTAGGAGTCACGGTTATTGTAGGGGACACGGTTAATATAGGAGGACACGGTTAGTGTAGGGGGTTCAGTTAGTGCCCAGGGGGATAAGGTTAGTGTAGAGGGGATACGTTTAATATAGGGGGATGCGGTAAGTGTAGAGGGGGATAAGGTTAGTGTAAAGGGGGTCACAGTTAGTGTAGGGGACACGGTTAGTGTAGGGAGACAGTTAGTGTCGGGGCATAGTTAGTGTAGAGAGGACATGGTTCGTGTAGGGGAGACGGTTAGTGTGTGGGGGTCAAGGTTAGTGAAGGGGATACAGTTCGTGTAGGAGGGACACAGTGTAGGCAGGACATGGTTGTGTAGTGGAGACACGATTAGTGTAGGGAGACATGGTTAGTGTCAGAGACATGGTTAGTGTAGGGGAGACACGGTTATTGTAGTGGGGACATGGTTGGTGGAGAGGGGTTACGGTTGGTGTAGGGAGACACGGTTAATATAGGGGGGACACGGTTGGTGGAGAGGGGGTACGGTTGGTGTAGAGAGACACGGTTAATGGTGGGGGGACACGGTTGGTGTAGGGAGACACATTTAGTGTGGGGAACACGGTTGGTGTAGAGGGGGTAGGTTGGTGTTAGGAGACATGGTTAGTGTAGTGGGACACGGTTAGTGAAGGGGTGACACGGTTTGTGTAGAGGGGGATAAGGTTAGTGCAGAGGGGGCCATGGTTAGAGGAAAGACAAATAAGGTGAGTGTAGCAGGACGGTTAGTGTAGAAGGGGAATCAGGTTAGTGTAGACTGGGTCACATTTAGTGTAGAGGGGAATACAGTTAGTGAAGAGGGGGATACGGTTAGTGTAAGGGGACACGGTTAGTGTAGGGGACACAGTTGATGAAAAGGGGATACGGTTAGTGTCGGGGGACACAGTTAGTGTCGGGGACATGCTTAGTTTAGGGGGGACATGTTTAGTGTAGAGGACACAGTTTGTGTAGGGACACATGATTAGTTTAGGTGGACATGGTTAGTGTAGGGGACACATTTGGTGTAGGGAGACACGGTTAGTGTCAGGGAAACAGTTAGTGTAGAGGGGACATGGTTAGTGTAGGGGAGACATGGTTATTGTAGAGGGGACATGGTTGGTGTAGAGGGGATGGTTAGTGTAGGGGGGACACGGTTAGTGTAGAGGGGGATACAGTTAGTGAAGAGGGGGATACGGTTAGTGTAGGGGACACAATTGATGTAAAGGGGACACGGTTAGTGTCGGGGACATGGTCAGTGTAGGGGGAGACGGTTGGTGTACGGAGACACGGTTAGTGTAGAGGGGGATACGGTTAGTGTAGGGGACATGGTTAGTGTAGAGGGGGATAAGGTTAGTGTTGACGGGGTCACATTTAGTGTAGAGGGGGATACAGTTAGTGAAGAGGGGGATACGGTTAGTTTAGGGGGATACGGTTAGTGTAGTGGGACGGTTAGAGTAGAGGGGATAAGGTTAGTGTAGATGGGGTCACATTTAGTGTAGAGGGGGATACAGTTAGTGAAGAGGGGGATACGGTTAGTGTAGGGGACACGGTTAGTGTAGGGGACACGGTTGATGTTGAGGGGATACGGTTAGTGTAGGGGACATGGTTAGTGTAGGGGACACATTTGGTGTAGGGAGACACGGTTAGTGTATCGGGATGGTTAGTATAGAGGGGGATACAGTTAGTGAAGAGGGGGATATGTTTAGTGTAGGGGACACGGTTAGTGTAGGGGACATGGTTAGTGTGGGAGAATACGGTTAGTGTAGATGGGGATACAGTAAATGTAGGGGACACGCTTAGTGTAGAGGGGGATATGGTTAGTGAATAGGGGGATACAGTTATTGTAGGGGATACAGTGGGTGTAGGGAGTCACGGTTATTGTAGGAGGAAAACGGTTAGTGCAGAGGGTGATACGGTTGGTACAGCAGACGTGGTTAGTGTAGAGAGCAATACGGTTAGTGAAGAGGGGGATATGGTTATTGTGTGGGGTCATAGTTAGTGTAAGGGGTCAAGGTATTGTAAAAGGACACAGTTAGTATAGGGGACATGGTTAGTGTAGAGGAGATGGTTAGTGTAGAGGGGACACGGTTAGTGTAGGAAGAGACGGTTAGTGTAGGGGGTACATGGTTAGTGTAGGGGGACACAGTTTGTGTAGGGAGACATGGTTAGTTTTGGGGGGACTTGGTTAGTGTCAGGGACATGGTTAGTGTAGAGGGGAGATGGTTAGTGTAGGGGAGACATGGTTATTGTAGGGGTGACATGGTTGGTGGAGAGTGGGTAGAGTTGGTGTAGGGAGACACGGTTAATATAGGGGATAAACAGTTAGTGTAGGGCAGACACAGTTACTGTAGGGGGACACGGTTGGTGGAGAGGGGCTACGCTTGACGTAAGGAGACACGGTTAATGTAGGGGGGACACGATTGGTGTAGGGAGATGTGGTTAGTGTAGGGGGGACACAGTTAGTGTAGATGGGGATAAGGTTAGTGTAGAGGGTGCCACGGTTAGAGTAGAGGCAAATACGGTTAGTGTAGCGGGACGGTTAGTGTAGAGGGGGATAAGGTTAGTGTAGAGGGGGTCACATTTAGTGTAGAGTGGGAAACAGTTAGTGAAGAGGGGGATACGGTTCGTGTAGGTGGACACGATTAGTGTAAGGGGACACAGTCGATGTAGAGGGGATACGGTTAGTGTAGGGGCCACGGTTAGTGTAGGGGACATGGTTGGTGTAGGGAGACATGGTTAGTGTAGATGGGGATATGTTTAGTGTAGAGGGAGTCACTGTTAGAGTTGGGCGACACGGTTAGTGTAGGAGGACATGGTTAGTATAGGTGTATAGTTAGTTTAGAGGAGGATATGGTTAGAGTTGAGGGGGATATGGTTAGAGTATGGGACACGGTTAGTGTAGAGAGGTATATGGTTAGTGTAGGGGACACGGTTAGTGTAGAGAGGGATATGGTTAGTGTAGGGGACACAGTTAGTGTAGGGAGTCACGGTTCGTGTATGGGACACGGTTAGTGTAGAGGGGATTAGTGTAGAGGGAGTCGCAGTTAGTGTAGGGGGACACAGTTGGTGTAGGAAAACACGGTAGTGTAGAGGGGGGATACGGTTAGTTAGGAGGACGGTTAGTGTAGAAGGGGATAAGTTTAGTGAAGATGGAGTCACGGTTATTGTAGGGGACACGGTTAATGTAGGAGGACATGGTTAGTGTAGGGGGTTCAGTTAGTGCAGAAGGAGATAAGGTTAGTGTAGAGGGGATACGGTTAGTGTAAAGGGGGTCACAGTTAGTGTAAGGGATACGGTTAGTGTAGGGACACAGTTAATGTCTGGGCATAGTTAGTGAAGAGGGGACATGGTTCGTGTAGGGGGTTCAGTTTGTGCAGAAGGAGATAAGGTTAGTGTAGAGGGGATACGGTTAGTGTAAAGGGGGTCACAGTTAGTGTAAGGGACACGGTTAGTGTAGGGAGACAGTTAATGTCCGGGCATAGTTAGTGAAGAGGGGACATGGTTCGTGTAGGGGAGACGGTTAGTGTGTGGGGGACAAGATTAGTGAATGGGATACGGTTCATGTAGGGGGGACACAGTTAAGGCAGGATATGGTTGTGTAGGGGGACACGGTTAGTGTAAGGGATGCGGTTAGTGTAGGGGATGCGGTTAGTGTAGGGGCACGGTTAGTGTAGGGAGACATGGTTAGTGTCAGGGACATGGTTAGTGTTGGGGAGACACGGTTATTGTAGTGGGGACATGGTTGGTGGAGAGGGGGCACGGTTGGTATAGGGAGACACGGTTAGTTTAGGGGGGACATGATTAGTGTAGGGTCACGGTTGGTGTAGGCAGGCACAGTTAGTGTAGGGGACACGGTTAGTGTAGGGAGACATGGTTAGTGCCAGGGACACGGTTAGTGTAGAGGTGACATTGTTGTGTTAGGGATACACGGTTATTGTAGGGGTAACATGGTTGGTGGAGAGGGTATGGTTGGTGTAGGGAGACATGGTTAATATAGGGGGGACCCCTTTAGGGTAGGGGAGACATAGTTACTGTAGGGGGGACACGGTTGGGTGAGAGGGGCTACGGTTGATTTAGGGAGACACGGTTAATGTAGGGGGGACACGGTTGGTGTAGGGAGACACGGTTAGTGTTGGAGAGACACAGTTAGTGCAGAGGGGATAATGTTGGTGTAGAGGGTGCCACTGTTAAAGTAGAGGCAAATACGGGTGGTGTAGTGGGTCGGTTAGTGTAGAGGGGGATAAGGTTAATGTAGAGGGGGTCACATTTAATGTAGAGGGGGATACAGTTAGTGATGAGGGGGATACGGTTCATTTAGGGGGACACGGTTAGTGTAGGGTACATGGTTAGTGTAGGTGAACACAATTCGTGTAGGGGACATGGTTAGTGTAGAGGGGATAGGTTTAGTGCAGAAGGAGTCATGGTTAGTGTATGGGAGGCACGATTAGTATAGGGGGTACATAGTTAATGTAGGGGACACAATTTGTGTAGGGACACATGGTTAGTTTAGGGGGGACATGGTTAGTGTAGGGGACATGTTTGGTGTAGGGAGACACGGTTAGTGTCAGAGACAAGTTAGTGTAGAGGGGACATGGTTAGTGAAGGGGAGACATGGTTATTGTAGAGGGGACATGGTTGTTGTAGAGGGGACGGTTAGTGTAGGGGGGACACGGTTAGTGTAGAGGGGGATAAAATTAGTGCAGAGTGGGCCATGGTTAGAGTAGAGGCAAATAAGGTTAGTGTAGCGGGACGGTTAGTGTAGAGGGGGATAAGGTTAGTGTAAAGGGGGTCACAGTTAGTGTAGGGGACACGGTTAGTGTAGGGAGACAGTTAGTGTCGGGGCATAGTTAGTGTAGAGAGGACATGGTTCGTGTAGGGGAGACGGTTAGTGTGTGGGGGTCAAGGTTAGTGAAGGGGATACAGTTCGTGTAGGAGGGACACAGTGTAGGCAGGACATGGTTGTGTAGTGGAGACACGATTAGTGTAGGGAGACATGGTTAGTGTCAGAGACATGGTTAGTGTAGGGGAGACACGGTTATTGTAGTGGGGACATGGTTGGTGGAGAGGGGTTACGGTTGGTGTAGGGAGACACGGTTAATATAGGGGGGACACGGTTGGTGGAGAGGGGGTACGGTTGGTGTAGAGAGACACGGTTAATGGTGGGGGGACACGGTTGGTGTAGGGAGACACATTTAGTGCGGGGAACACGGTTGGTGTAGAGGGGGTAGGTTGGTGTTAGGAGACATGGTTAGTGTAGTGGGACACGGTTAGTGAAGGGGTGACACGGTTTGTGTAGAGGGGGATAAGGTTAGTGCAGAGGGGGCCATGGTTAGAGGAAAGACAAATAAGGTTAGTGTAGCAGGACGGTTAGTGTAGAAGGGGAATCAGGTTAGTGTAGACTGGGTCACATTTAGTGTAGAGGGGAATACAGTTAGTGAAGAGGGGGATACGGTTAGTGTAAGGGGACACGGTTAGTGTAGGGGACACAGTTGATGAAAAGGGGATACGGTTAGTGTCGGGGGAAACAGTTAGTGTCGGGGACATGCTTAGTTTAGGGGGGACATGTTTAGTGTAGAGGACACAGTTTGTGTAGGGACACATGATTAGTTTAGGTGGACATGGTTAGTGTAGGGGACACATTTGGTGTAGGGAGACACGGTTAGTGTCAGGGAAACAGTTAGTGTAGAGGGGACATGGTTAGTGTAGGGGAGACATGGTTATTGTAGAGGGGACATGGTTGGTGTAGAGGGGATGGTTAGTGTAGGGGGGACACGGTTAGTGTAGAGGGGGATACAGTTAGTGAAGAGGGGGATACGGTTAGTGTAGGGGACACAATTGATGTAAAGGGGACACGGTTAGTGTCGGGGACATGGTCAGTGTAGGGGGAGACGGTTGGTGTACGGAGACACGGTTAGTGTAGAGGGGGATACGGTTAGTGTAGGGGACATGGTTAGTGTAGAGGGGGATAAGGTTAGTGTTGACGGGGTCACATTTAGTGTAGAGGGGGATACAGTTAGTGAAGAGGGGGATACGGTTAGTTTAGGGGGATACGGTTAGTGTAGTGGGACGGTTAGAGTAGAGGGGATAAGGTTAGTGTAGATGGGGTCACATTTAGTGTAGAGGGGGATACAGTTAGTGAAGAGGGGGATACGGTTAGTGTAGGGGACACGGTTAGTGTAGGGGACACGGTTGATGTTGAGGGGATACGGTTAGTGTAGGGGACATGGTTAGTGTAGGGGACACATTTGGTGTAGGGAGACACGGTTAGTGTATCGGGATGGTTAGTATAGAGGGGGATACAGTTAGTGAAGAGGGGGATATGTTTAGTGTAGGGGACACGGTTAGTGTAGGGGACATGGTTAGTGTTGGAGAATACGGTTAGTGTAGATGGGGATACAGTAAATGTAGGGGACACGCTTAGTGTAGAGGGGGATATGGTTAGTGAATAGGGGGATACAGTTATTGTAGGGGATACAGTGGGTGTAGGGAGTCACGGTTATTGTAGGAGGAAAACGGTTAGTGCAGAGGGTGATACGGTTGGTACAGCAGACGTGGTTAGTGTAGAGAGCAATACGGTTAGTGAAGAGGGGGATATGGTTATTGTGTGGGGTCATAGTTAGTGTAAGGGGTCAAGGTATTGTAAAAGGACACAGTTAGTATAGGGGACATGGTTAGTGTAGAGGAGATGGTTAGTGTAGAGGGGACACGGTTAGTGTAGGAAGAGACGGTTAGTGTAGGGGGTACATGGTTAGTGTAGGGGGACACAGTTTGTGTAGGGAGACATGGTTAGTTTTGGGGGGACTTGGTTAGTGTCAGGGACATGGTTAGTGTAGAGGGGAGATGGTTAGTGTAGGGGAGACATGGTTATTGTAGGGGTGACATGGTTGGTGGAGAGTGGGTAGAGTTGGTGTAGGGAGACACGGTTAATATAGGGGATAAACAGTTAGTGTAGGGCAGACACAGTTACTGTAGGGGGACACGGTTGGTGGAGAGGGGCTACGCTTGACGTAAGGAGACACGGTTAATGTAGGGGGGACACGATTGGTGTAGGGAGATGTGGTTAGTGTAGGGGGGACACAGTTAGTGTAGATGGGGATAAGGTTAGTGTAGAGGGTGCCACGGTTAGAGTAGAGGCAAATACGGTTAGTGTAGCAGGACGGTTAGTGTAGAGGGGGATAAGGTTAGTGTAGAGGGGGTCACATTTAGTGTAGAGTGGGAAACAGTTAGTGAAGAGGGGGATACGGTTCGTGTAGGTGGACACGATTAGTGTAAGGGGACACAGTCGATGTAGAGGGGATACGGTTAGTGTAGGGGCCACGGTTAGTGTAGGGGACATGGTTGGTGTAGGGAGACATGGTTAGTGTAGATGGGGATATGTTTAGTGTAGAGGGAGTCACTGTTAGAGTTGGGCGACATGGTTAGTGTAGGAGGACATGGTTAGTATAGGTGTATAGTTAGTTTAGAGGAGGATATGGTTAGAGTTGAGGGGGATATGGTTAGAGTATGGGACACGGTTAGTGTAGAGAGGTATATGGTTAGTGTAGGGGACATGGTTAGTGTAGAGAGGGATATGGTTAGTGTAGGGGACACAGTTAGTGTAGGGGGTCACGGTTCGTGTATGGGACACGGTTAGTGTAGAGGGGATTAGTGTAGAGGGAGTCGCAGTTAGTGTAGGGGGACACAGTTGGTGTAGGAAAACACGGTAGTGTAGAGGGGGGATACGGTTAGTTAGGAGGACGGTTAGTGTAGAAGGGGATAAGTTTAGTGAAGATGGAGTCACGGTTATTGTAGGGGACACGGTTAATGTAGGAGGACATGGTTAGTGTAGGGGGTTCAGTTAGTGCAGAAGGAGATAAGGTTAGTGTAGAGGGGATACGGTTAGTGTAAAGGGGGTCACAGTTAGTGTAAGGGATACGGTTAGTGTAGGGACACAGTTAATGTCTGGGCATAGTTAGTGAAGAGGGGACATGGTTCGTGTAGGGGGTTCAGTTTGTGCAGAAGGAGATAAGGTTAGTGTAGAGGGGATACGGTTAGTGTAAAGGGGGTCACAGTTAGTGTAAGGGACACGGTTAGTGTAGGGAGACAGTTAATGTCCGGGCATAGTTAGTGAAGAGGGGACATGGTTCGTGTAGGGGAGACGGTTAGTGTGTGGGGGACAAGATTAGTGAATGGGATACGGTTCATGTAGGGGGGACACAGTTAAGGCAGGATATGGTTGTGTAGGGGGACACGGTTAGTGTAAGGGATGCGGTTAGTGTAGGGGATGCGGTTAGTGTAGGGGCACGGTTAGTGTAGGGAGACATGGTTAGTGTCAGGGACATGGTTAGTGTTGGGGAGACACGGTTATTGTAGTGGGGACATGGTTGGTGGAGAGGGGGCACGGTTGGTATAGGGAGACACGGTTAGTTTAGGGGGGACATGATTAGTGTAGGGTCACGGTTGGTGTAGGCAGGCACAGTTAGTGTAGGGGACACGGTTAGTGTAGGGAGACATGGTTAGTGCCAGGGACACGGTTAGTGTAGAGGTGACATTGTTGTGTTAGGGATACACGGTTATTGTAGGGGTAACATGGTTGGTGGAGAGGGTATGGTTGGTGTAGGGAGACATGGTTAATATAGGGGGGACCCCTTTAGGGTAGGGGAGACATAGTTACTGTAGGGGGGACACGGTTGGGTGAGAGGGGCTACGGTTGATTTAGGGAGACACGGTTAATGTAGGGGGGACACGGTTGGTGTAGGGAGACACGGTTAGTGTTGGAGAGACACAGTTAGTGCAGAGGGGATAATGTTGGTGTAGAGGGTGCCACTGTTAAAGTAGAGGCAAATACGGGTGGTGTAGTGGGTCGGTTAGTGTAGAGGGGGATAAGGTTAATGTAGAGGGGGTCACATTTAATGTAGAGGGGGATACAGTTAGTGATGAGGGGGATACGGTTCATTTAGGGGGACACGGTTAGTGTAGGGTACATGGTTAGTGTAGGAGAACACAATTCGTGTAGGGGACATGGTTAGTGTAGAGGGGATAGGTTTAGTGCAGAAGGAGTCATGGTTAGTGTATGGGAGGCACGATTAGTATAGGGGGTACATAGTTAATGTAGGGGACACAATTTGTGTAGGGACACATGGTTAGTTTAGGGGGGACATGGTTAGTGTAGGGGACATGGTTAGTGTAGAGGGGGATAAGGTTAGTGTTGACGGGGTCACATTTAGTGTAGAGGGGGATACAGTTAGTGAAGAGGGGGATACGGTTAGTTTAGGGGGATACGGTTAGTGTAGTGGGACGGTTAGAGTAGAGGGGAAAAGGTTAGTGTAGATGGGGTCACATTTAGTGTAGAGGGGGATACAGTTAGTGAAGAGGGGGATACGGTTAGTGTAGGGGACACGGTTAGTGTAGGGGACACGGTTGATGTTGAGGGGATACGGTTAGTGTAGGGGACATGGTTAGTGTAGGGGACACATTTGGTGTAGGGAGACACGGTTAGTGTATCGGGATGGTTAGTATAGAGGGGGATACAGTTAGTGAAGAGGGGGATATGTTTAGTGTAGGGGACACGGTTAGTGTAGGGGACATGGTTAGTGTTGGAGAATACGGTTAGTGTAGATGGGGATACAGTAAATGTAGGGGACACGCTTAGTGTAGAGGGGGATATGGTTAGTGAATAGGGGGATACAGTTATTGTAGGGGATACAGTGGGTGTAGGGAGTCACGGTTATTGTAGGAGGAAAACGGTTAGTGCAGAGGGTGATACGGTTGGTACAGCAGACGTGGTTAGTGTAGAGAGCAATACGGTTAGTGAAGAGGGGGATATGGTTATTGTGTGGGGTCATAGTTAGTGTAAGGGGTCAAGGTATTGTAAAAGGACACAGTTAGTATAGGGGACATGGTTAGTGTAGAGGAGATGGTTAGTGTAGAGGGGACACGGTTAGTGTAGGAAGAGACGGTTAGTGTAGGGGGTACATGGTTAGTGTAGGGGACACATTTGGTGTAGGGAGACACGGTTAGTGTATCGGGATGGTTAGTATAGAGGGGGATACAGTTAGTGAAGAGGGGGATATGTTTAGTGTAGGGGACACGGTTAGTGTAGGGGACATGGTTAGTGTTGGAGAATACGGTTAGTGTAGATGGGGATACAGTAAATGTAGGGGACACGCTTAGTGTAGAGGGGGATATGGTTAGTGAATAGGGGGATACAGTTATTGTAGGGGATACAGTGGGTGTAGGGAGTCACGGTTATTGTAGGAGGAAAACGGTTAGTGCAGAGGGTGATACGGTTGGTACAGCAGACGTGGTTAGTGTAGAGAGCAATACGGTTAGTGAAGAGGGGGATATGGTTATTGTGTGGGGTCATAGTTAGTGTAAGGGGTCAAGGTATTGTAAAAGGACACAGTTAGTATAGGGGACATGGTTAGTGTAGAGGAGATGGTTAGTGTAGAGGGGACACGGTTAGTGTAGGAAGAGACGGTTAGTGTAGGGGGTACATGGTTAGTGTAGGGGGACACAGTTTGTGTAGGGAGACATGGTTAGTTTTGGGGGGACTTGGTTAGTGTCAGGGACATGGTTAGTGTAGAGGGGAGATGGTTAGTGTAGGGGAGACATGGTTATTGTAGGGGTGACATGGTTGGTGGAGAGTGGGTAGAGTTGGTGTAGGGAGACACGGTTAATATAGGGGATAAACAGTTAGTGTAGGGCAGACACAGTTACTGTAGGGGGACACGGTTGGTGGAGAGGGGCTACGCTTGACGTAAGGAGACACGGTTAATGTAGGGGGGACACGATTGGTGTAGGGAGATGTGGTTAGTGTAGGGGGGACACAGTTAGTGTAGATGGGGATAAGGTTAGTGTAGAGGGTGCCACGGTTAGAGTAGAGGCAAATACGGTTAGTGTAGCAGGACGGTTAGTGTAGAGGGGGATAAGGTTAGTGTAGAGGGGGTCACATTTAGTGTAGAGTGGGAAACAGTTAGTGAAGAGGGGGATACGGTTCGTGTAGGTGGACACGATTAGTGTAAGGGGACACAGTCGATGTAGAGGGGATACGGTTAGTGTAGGGGCCACGGTTAGTGTAGGGGACATGGTTGGTGTAGGGAGACATGGTTAGTGTAGATGGGGATATGTTTAGTGTAGAGGGAGTCACTGTTAGAGTTGGGCGACACGGTTAGTGTAGGAGGACATGGTTAGTATAGGTGTATAGTTAGTTTAGAGGAGGATATGGTTAGAGTTGAGGGGGATATGGTTAGAGTATGGGACACGGTTAGTGTAGAGAGGTATATGGTTAGTGTAGGGGACATGGTTAGTGTAGAGAGGGATATGGTTAGTGTAGGGGACACAGTTAGTGTAGGGGGTCACGGTTCGTGTATGGGACACGGTTAGTGTAGAGGGGATTAGTGTAGAGGGAGTCGCAGTTAGTGTAGGGGGACACAGTTGGTGTAGGAAAACACGGTAGTGTAGAGGGGGGATACGGTTAGTTAGGAGGACGGTTAGTGTAGAAGGGGATAAGTTTAGTGAAGATGGAGTCACGGTTATTGTAGGGGACACGGTTAATGTAGGAGGACATGGTTAGTGTAGGGGGTTCAGTTAGTGCAGAAGGAGATAAGGTTAGTGTAGAGGGGATACGGTTAGTGTAAAGGGGGTCACAGTTAGTGTAAGGGATACGGTTAGTGTAGGGACACAGTTAATGTCTGGGCATAGTTAGTGAAGAGGGGACATGGTTCGTGTAGGGGGTTCAGTTTGTGCAGAAGGAGATAAGGTTAGTGTAGAGGGGATACGGTTAGTGTAAAGGGGGTCACAGTTAGTGTAAGGGACACGGTTAGTGTAGGGAGACAGTTAATGTCCGGGCATAGTTAGTGAAGAGGGGACATGGTTCGTGTAGGGGAGACGGTTAGTGTGTGGGGGACAAGATTAGTGAATGGGATACGGTTCATGTAGGGGGGACACAGTTAAGGCAGGATATGGTTGTGTAGGGGGACACGGTTAGTGTAAGGGATGCGGTTAGTGTAGGGGATGCGGTTAGTGTAGGGGCACGGTTAGTGTAGGGAGACATGGTTAGTGTCAGGGACATGGTTAGTGTTGGGGAGACACGGTTATTGTAGTGGGGACATGGTTGGTGGAGAGGGGGCACGGTTGGTATAGGGAGACACGGTTAGTTTAGGGGGGACATGATTAGTGTAGGGTCACGGTTGGTGTAGGCAGGCACAGTTAGTGTAGGGGACACGGTTAGTGTAGGGAGACATGGTTAGTGCCAGGGACACGGTTAGTGTAGAGGTGACATTGTTGTGTTAGGGATACACGGTTATTGTAGGGGTAACATGGTTGGTGGAGAGGGTATGGTTGGTGTAGGGAGACATGGTTAATATAGGGGGGACCCCTTTAGGGTAGGGGAGACATAGTTACTGTAGGGGGGACACGGTTGGGTGAGAGGGGCTACGGTTGATTTAGGGAGACACGGTTAATGTAGGGGGGACACGGTTGGTGTAGGGAGACACGGTTAGTGTTGGAGAGACACAGTTAGTGCAGAGGGGATAATGTTGGTGTAGAGGGTGCCACTGTTAAAGTAGAGGCAAATACGGGTGGTGTAGTGGGTCGGTTAGTGTAGAGGGGGATAAGGTTAATGTAGAGGGGGTCACATTTAATGTAGAGGGGGATACAGTTAGTGATGAGGGGGATACGGTTCATTTAGGGGGACACGGTTAGTGTAGGGTACATGGTTAGTGTAGGAGAACACAATTCGTGTAGGGGACATGGTTAGTGTAGAGGGGATAGGTTTAGTGCAGAAGGAGTCATGGTTAGTGTATGGGAGGCACGATTAGTATAGGGGGTACATAGTTAATGTAGGGGACACAATTTGTGTAGGGACACATGGTTAGTTTAGGGGGGACATGGTTAGTGTAGGGGACACGTTTGGTGTAGGGAGACACGGTTAGTGTCAGAGACAAGTTAGTGTAGAGGGGACATGGTTAGTGAAGGGGAGACATGGTTATTGTAGAGGGGACATGGTTGTTGTAGAGGGGACGGTTAGTGTAGGGGGGACACGGTTAGTGTAGTGGGGGATAAAATTAGTGCAGAGTGGGCCATGGTTAGAGTAGAGGCAAATAAGGTTAGTGTAGCGGGATGGTTAGTGTAGAGGGGGATAAGGTTAGTGTAGACTGGGTCACATTTAGTGTAGAGGGGGATACAGTTAGTGAAGAAGGGGATACGGTTAGTGTAGGAGGACACGGTTAGTGTAGGGGATACAGTTGATGTAAAGAGGACATGGTTAGTGTAGGGGACAAGTTGATGTAAAGGGGACATGGTTAGTGTAGGGGTCACGGTCAGTGTAGGGGGACACGGTTGGTGAAGGGAGACACGGTTAGTGTAGAGGGGGATACGGTTAGTGTAGGGGGACATGGTTAGTGTAGAGGGGGATAAGGTTAGTGTTGACGGGGTCACATTTAGTGTAGAGGGCGATACAGTTAGTGAAGAGGGGCATACGGTTAGTGTAGGGGGACACAGTTAGTGTAGGGGACACAGTTGATGTTGAGGGGATACGGTTAGTGTAGAGGACATGGTTAGCGTAGGGGACATGTCTGGTGTAGGGAGACACGGTTAGTGTATCGGGATGGTTAGTATAGAGGGGGATACAGTTAGTGAAGAGGGGGATATGTTTAGTGTAGGGGACACGGTTAGTGTAGGGGACATGATTAGTGTAGGAGAATACGGTTTGTGCAGATGGGGATACAGTAAATGTAGGGGACATGCTTAGTGTAGAGGGGATATGGTTAGTGAATAGGTGGATACAGTTATTGTAGGGGGATACAGTGGGTGTAGGGAGTTACGGTTATTCTAGGGGGACATGGTTAGTGTTGAGGGGATTAGTGTAGAAGAAGTCGCAGTTTGTGTAGGGGGACACAGTTGGTGTAGGAAAACACGGTAGTGTAGAGGGGGGATACGGTTAGTTAGGAGGACGGTTAGTGTAGAGGGGGATAAGTTTAGTGAAGATGGAGTCACGGTTATTGTAGGGGACACGGTTAATGTAGGAGGACATGGTTAGTGTAGGGGGTTCAGTTAGTGCAGAAGGACATATGGTTAGTGTAGGGGCCACGGTTAGTGTAGGGGACATGGTTGGTGTAGGGAGACATGGCTAGTGTAGATGGGGATATGTTTAGTGCAGAGGGAGTCACTGTTAGAGTTGGGCGACACGGTTAGTGTCGGAGGACATGGTTAGTATAGGTGTATAGTTAGTTTAGAGGAGGATATGGTTAGAGTTGAGGGGGATATGGTTAGAGTATGGGACACGGTTAGTGTAGAGAGGTATATGGTTAGTGTAGGGGACACGGTTAGTGTAGAGAGGGATATGGTTAGTGTAGGGGACACAGTTAGTGTAGGGGGTCACGGTTCGTGTATGGGACACGGTTAGTGTAGAGGGGATTAGTGTAGAGGGAGTCGCAGTTAGTGTAGGGGGACACAGTTGGTGTAGGAAAACACGGTAGTGTAGAGGGGGGATACGGTTAGTTAGGAGGACGGTTAGTGTGGAGGGGGATAAGTTTAGTGAAGATGGAGTCACGGTTATTATAGGGGACACGGTTAATGTAGGAGGACATGGTTAGTGTAGGGGGTTCAGTTAGTGCAGAAGGAGATAAGGTTAGTGTAGAGGGGATACGGTTAGTGTAAAGGGGGTCATAGTTAGTGTAAGGGACACGGTTAGTGTAGGGAGACAGTTAATGTCGGGGCATAGTTAGTGAAGAGGGGACATGGTTCGTGTAGGGGAGACGGTTAGTGTGTGGGGGACAAGATTAGTGAATGGGATATGGTTCATGTAGGGGGGACACACTTAAGGCAGGATATGGTTGTGTAGGGGGACACGGTTAGTGTAAGGGATGCGGTTAGTGTAGGGGATGCGGTTAGTGTAGGGGCACGGTTAGTGTAGGGAGACATGGTTAGTGTCAGGGACATGGTTAGTGTTGGGGAGACACGGTTATTGTAGTGGGGACATGGTTGGTGGAGAGGGGGCACAGTTGGTATAGGGAGACACGGTTAGTTTAGGGGGGACATGATTAGTGTAGGGTCACGGTTGGTGTAGGCAGGCACAGTTAGTGTAGGGGACACGGTTAGTGTAGAGGTGACATTGTTGTGTTAGGGATTCACGGTTATTGTAGGGGTAACATGGTTGGTGGAGAGGGTATGGTTGGTGTAGGGAGACATGGTTAATATAGGGGGGACCCCATTAGCGTAGGGGAGACATAGTTACTGTAGGGGGGACACGGTTGGTGTAGGGAGACACGGTTAGTGTTGGAGAGACACAGTTAGTGCAGAGGGGATAATGTTGGTGTAGAGGGTGCCACTGTTAAAGTAGAGGCAAATACGGGTAGTGTAGTGGGTCGGTTAGTGTAGAGGGGGATTAGGTTAGTGTAGAGGGGGTCACATTTAATGTAGAGGGGGATACAGTTAGTGAAGAGGGGGATACGGTTCATGTAGGGGGACACGGTTAGTGTAGGGTACATGGTTAGTGTAGGAGAACACAATTCGTGTAGGGGACATGGTTAGTGTAGAGGGGATAGGTTTAGTGCAGAAGGAGTCACGGTTAGTGTAGGGAGACACAGTAAGTTTAGGGACACGGTTAGTGTAGAGGGGATAAGTTGAGTGTAGAGGGAGTCATGGTTAGTGTATGGGAGACACGATTAGTGTAGGGAGTACATAGTTAGTGTAGGGACACAATTTGTGTAGGACACATGGTTAGTTTAGGGGGGACATGGTTAGTGTAGGGAGACACGGTTAGTGTCAGGGACACAGTTAGTGTAGAGGGGACATGGTTAGTGTAGGGGAGACATGGTTATTGTAGAGGGGACATGGTTGGTGTAGAGGGGACGGTTAATGTAGAGGGGGATAAGGTTAGTATAGAGGGGGTCACATTTAGTGTAGAGTGGGATACAGTTAGTGAAGAGGGGATACGATTAGTGTAGGGGACAATGTTAGTGTAGGGGGACACGGTTGGTGTAGGGAGACATGGTTAGTGTAGATGGGGATATGTTTAGTGTAGAGGGAGTCACTGTTAGAGTTGGGCGACACGGTTAGTGTAGGAGGACATGGTTAGTATAGTTGTACAGTTAGTTTAGAGGAGGATATGGTTAGAGTTGAGGGGGATATGGTTAGAGTATGGGACACGGTTAGTGGAGAGAGGTATATGGTTAGTGTAGGGGACATGGTTAGTGTAGAGAGGGATATGGTTAGTGTAGGGGACACAGTTAGTGTAGGGGGTCACGGTTCGTGTAAGGGATGCGGTTAGTGTAGGGGATGCGGTTAGAGTACGGGCATGGTTAGTGTAGGAAGACATGCTTAGTGTCAGGGACATGGTTAGTGTTGGGGAGACACGGTTAGTGACAGGGACAAGTTAGTGTAGAGGGGACATGGTTAGTGTAGGGGAGACATGGTTATTGTAGAGGGGACATGGTTGGTGTAGAGGGGACGGTTAGTGTAGGGGGTCACGGTTAGTGTAGAGGGGGATAAAATTAGTGCAGAGGGGGCCATGGTTAGAGTAGAGGCAAATAAGGTTGGTGTAGCGGGACAGTTAGTGTAGAGGGGGATAAGGTTAGTGTAGACTGGGTCACATTTAGTGTAGAGGGGGATACAGTTAGTGAAAAGGGGGATACGGTTAGTGTAGGGGGACACGGTTAGTGTAGGGGATACAGTTGATGTAAAGGGGACATGGTTAGTGTAGGGGACACAGTTGATGTAAAGGGGACACGGTTAGTGTAGGGGTCACGGTCAGTGTAGGGGGACACGGTTGGTGAAGGGAGACACGGTTAGTGTAGAGGGGGATACGGTTAGTGTAGGGGGACATGGTTAGTGTAGAGGGGGATAAGGTTAGTGTTGACGGGGTCACATTTAGTGTAGAGGGCGATACAGTTAGTGAAGAGGGGCATATGGTTAGTGTAGGGGGACACGGTTAGTGTAGGGGACACAGTTGATGTTGAGGGGATACGGTTAGTGTAGGGGACATGGTTAGCGTAGGGGACACGTTTGGTGTAGGGAGACACGGTTAGTGTATCGGGATGGTTAGTATAGAGGGGGAAACAGTTAGTCAAGAGGGGGATACGTGTATTAGTGTAAGGGGACACAGTTGATGTAGAGGCGATACGGTTAGTGTAAGGGCCACGGTTGTTGTAGGGGACATGGTTGGTGTAGGGAGACATTGTTAGTGTAGATGGGGATATGTTTAGTGTAGTGGGAGTCACCGTTAGAGTTGGGCGACACGGTTAGTGTAGGAGGACACGGTTAGTATAGTGCTACAGTTAGTTTAGAGGAGGATATGGTTAGAGTTGAGGGGGATATGGTTAGAATATGGGACACGGTTAGTGTAGAGAGGTATATGGTTAGTGTAGGGGACATGGATAGTGTAGAGAGGGATATGGTTGATGTAGGGGACACAGTTAGTGTAGGGGGTCACGGTTAGTGTAAGGGGACAGGGTTGGTGTAGGGAGACAAGGTTAGTGTAGGGAAACACAATTAGTGTAGGGAGACAGTTAGTGTCGGGGACATGGTTAGTGTGTGGGAGACAAGGTGAGTGTAGGGGATGCGGTTAGTGTAGGGGGGACACGGTTAGTGTAAGAGGGGGATAAGGTTAGTGTTGACGGGGTCACATTTAGTGTAGAGGGCGATACAGTTAGTGAAGAGGGGCATACGGTTAGTGTAGGGGGACACAGTTAGTGTAGGGGACACAGTTGATGTTGAGGGGATACGGTTAGTGTAGAGGACATGGTTAGCGTAGGGGACATGTCTGGTGTAGGGAGACACGGTTAGTGTATCGGGATGGTTAGTATAGAGGGGGATACAGTTAGTGAAGAGGGGGATATGTTTAGTGTAGGGGACACGGTTAGTGTAGGGGACATGATTAGTGTAGGAGAATACGGTTTGTGCAGATGGGGATACAGTAAATGTAGGGGACATGCTTAGTGTAGAGGGGATATGGTTAGTGAATAGGTGGATACAGTTATTGTAGGGGGATACAGTGGGTGTAGGGAGTTACGGTTATTCTAGGGGGACATGGTTAGTGTTGAGGGGATTAGTGTAGAAGAAGTCGCAGTTTGTGTAGGGGGACACAGTTGGTGTAGGAAAACACGGTAGTGTAGAGGGGGGATACGGTTAGTTAGGAGGACGGTTAGTGTAGAGGGGGATAAGTTTAGTGAAGATGGAGTCACGGTTATTGTAGGGGACACGGTTAATGTAGGAGGACATGGTTAGTGTAGGGGGTTCAGTTAGTGCAGAAGGACATATGGTTAGTGTAGGGGCCACGGTTAGTGTAGGGGACATGGTTGGTGTAGGGAGACATGGCTAGTGTAGATGGGGATATGTTTAGTGCAGAGGGAGTCACTGTTAGAGTTGGGCGACACGGTTAGTGTCGGAGGACATGGTTAGTATAGGTGTATAGTTAGTTTAGAGGAGGATATGGTTAGAGTTGAGGGGGATATGGTTAGAGTATGGGACACGGTTAGTGTAGAGAGGTATATGGTTCGTGTAGGGGACACGGTTAGTGTAGAGAGGGATATGGTTAGTGTAGGGGACACAGTTAGTGTAGGGGGTCACGGTTCGTGTATGGGACACGGTTAGTGTAGAGGGGATTAGTGTAGAGGGAGTCGCAGTTAGTGTAGGGGGACACAGTTGGTGTAGGAAAACACGGTAGTGTAGAGGGGGGATACGGTTAGTTAGGAGGACGGTTAGTGTGGAGGGGGATAAGTTTAGTGAAGATGGAGTCACGGTTATTATAGGGGACACGGTTAATGTAGGAGGACATGGTTAGTGTAGGGGGTTCAGTTAGTGCAGAAGGAGATAAGGTTAGTGTAGAGGGGATACGGTTAGTGTAAAGGGGGTCATAGTTAGTGTAAGGGACACGGTTAGTGTAGGGAGACAGTTAATGTCGGGGCATAGTTAGTGAAGAGGGGACATGGTTCGTGTAGGGGAGACGGTTAGTGTGTGGGGGACAAGATTAGTGAATGGGATATGGTTCATGTAGGGGGGACACACTTAAGGCAGGATATGGTTGTGTAGGGGGACACGGTTAGTGTAAGGGATGCGGTTAGTGTAGGGGATGCGGTTAGTGTAGGGGCACGGTTAGTGTAGGGAGACATGGTTAGTGTCAGGGACATGGTTAGTGTTGGGGAGACACGGTTATTGTAGTGGGGACATGGTTGGTGGAGAGGGGGCACAGTTGGTATAGGGAGACACGGTTAGTTTAGGGGGGACATGATTAGTGTAGGGTCACGGTTGGTGTAGGCAGGCACAGTTAGTGTAGGGGACACGGTTAGTGTAGAGGTGACATTGTTGTGTTAGGGATTCACGGTTATTGTAGGGGTAACATGGTTGGTGGAGAGGGTATGGTTGGTGTAGGGAGACATGGTTAATATAGGGGGGACCCCATTAGCGTAGGGGAGACATAGTTACTGTAGGGGGGACACGGTTGGTGTAGGGAGACACGGTTAGTGTTGGAGAGACACAGTTAGTGCAGAGGGGATAATGTTGGTGTAGAGGGTGCCACTGTTAAAGTAGAGGCAAATACGGGTAGTGTAGTGGGTCGGTTAGTGTAGAGGGGGATTAGGTTAGTGTAGAGGGGGTCACATTTAATGTAGAGGGGGATACAGTTAGTGAAGAGGGGGATACGGTTCATGTAGGGGGACACGGTTAGTGTAGGGTACATGGTTAGTGTAGGAGAACACAATTCGTGTAGGGGACATGGTTAGTGTAGAGGGGATAGGTTTAGTGCAGAAGGAGTCACGGTTAGTGTAGGGAGACACAGTAAGTTTAGGGACACGGTTAGTGTAGAGGGGATAAGTTGAGTGTAGAGGGAGTCATGGTTAGTGTATGGGAGACACGATTAGTGTAGGGAGTACATAGTTAGTGTAGGGACACAATTTGTGTAGGACACATGGTTAGTTTAGGGGGGACATGGTTAGTGTAGGGAGACACGGTTAGTGTCAGGGACACAGTTAGTGTAGAGGGGACATGGTTAGTGTAGGGGAGACATGGTTATTGTAGAGGGGACATGGTTGGTGTAGAGGGGACGGTTAATGTAGAGGGGGATAAGGTTAGTATAGAGGGGGTCACATTTAGTGTAGAGTGGGATACAGTTAGTGAAGAGGGGATACGATTAGTGTAGGGGACAATGTTAGTGTAGGGGGACACGGTTGGTGTAGGGAGACATGGTTAGTGTAGATGGGGATATGTTTAGTGTAGAGGGAGTCACTGTTAGAGTTGGGCGACACGGTTAGTGTAGGAGGACATGGTTAGTATAGTTGTACAGTTAGTTTAGAGGAGGATATGGTTAGAGTTGAGGGGGATATGGTTAGAGTATGGGACACGGTTAGTGGAGAGAGGTATATGGTTAGTGTAGGGGACATGGTTAGTGTAGAGAGGGATATGGTTAGTGTAGGGGACACAGTTAGTGTAGGGGGTCACGGTTCGTGTAAGGGATGCGGTTAGTGTAGGGGATGCGGTTAGAGTACGGGCATGGTTAGTGTAGGAAGACATGCTTAGTGTCAGGGACATGGTTAGTGTTGGGGAGACACGGTTAGTGACAGGGACAAGTTAGTGTAGAGGGGACATGGTTAGTGTAGGGGAGACATGGTTATTGTAGAGGGGACATGGTTGGTGTAGAGGGGACGGTTAGTGTAGGGGGTCACGGTTAGTGTAGAGGGGGATAAAATTAGTGCAGAGGGGGCCATGGTTAGAGTAGAGGCAAATAAGGTTGGTGTAGCGGGACAGTTAGTGTAGAGGGGGATAAGGTTAGTGTAGACTGGGTCACATTTAGTGTAGAGGGGGATACAGTTAGTGAAAAGGGGGATACGGTTAGTGTAGGGGGACACGGTTAGTGTAGGGGATACAGTTGATGTAAAGGGGACATGGTTAGTGTAGGGGACACAGTTGATGTAAAGGGGACACGGTTAGTGTAGGGGTCACGGTCAGTGTAGGGGGACACGGTTGGTGAAGGGAGACACGGTTAGTGTAGAGGGGGATACGGTTAGTGTAGGGGGACATGGTTAGTGTAGAGGGGGATAAGGTTAGTGTTGACGGGGTCACATTTAGTGTAGAGGGCGATACAGTTAGTGAAGAGGGGCATATGGTTAGTGTAGGGGGACACGGTTAGTGTAGGGGACACAGTTGATGTTGAGGGGATACGGTTAGTGTAGGGGACATGGTTAGCGTAGGGGACACGTTTGGTGTAGGGAGACACGGTTAGTGTATCGGGATGGTTAGTATAGAGGGGGAAACAGTTAGTCAAGAGGGGGATACGTGTATTAGTGTAAGGGGACACAGTTGATGTAGAGGCGATACGGTTAGTGTAAGGGCCACGGTTGTTGTAGGGGACATGGTTGGTGTAGGGAGACATTGTTAGTGTAGATGGGGATATGTTTAGTGTAGTGGGAGTCACCGTTAGAGTTGGGCGACACGGTTAGTGTAGGAGGACACGGTTAGTATAGTGCTACAGTTAGTTTAGAGGAGGATATGGTTAGAGTTGAGGGGGATATGGTTAGAATATGGGACACGGTTAGTGTAGAGAGGTATATGGTTAGTGTAGGGGACATGGATAGTGTAGAGAGGGATATGGTTGATGTAGGGGACACAGTTAGTGTAGGGGGTCACGGTTAGTGTAAGGGGACAGGGTTGGTGTAGGGAGACAAGGTTAGTGTAGGGAAACACAATTAGTGTAGGGAGACAGTTAGTGTCGGGGACATGGTTAGTGTGTGGGAGACAAGGTGAGTGTAGGGGATGCGGTTAGTGTAGGGGGGACACGGTTAGTGTAAGAGGGACACGGTTGGTGGACAGGGGGTACGGATGGTGTCGGGAGACACGGTTAATGTAGGGGGGACAGTTGGTGTAGGGAGACACAATTAGTGTAGGGGTGACACGGTTGGTGTTGGAGAATATGGTTAGTGTAGGGGGAACGGTTAGTGTAGGGGGGACATAGTTAGTGTAGAGGGGGATAAGGTTAATGCAGAGGGGGCCACGGTTAGAGTAGGGCAAATACGGTTAGTGTAGCGGGACGGTTAGTGAAGAGGGGGACACGGTTAGTGTAGGGGGACACAGTTGATGTAGAGGGGATATGGTTAGTGTAGGGGACACGTTTAGTGTAAGGGACACGGTTAGTGTAGGGGGACACGGTTGGTGTAGGAGAACATGGTAAGTGTAGGGGAAACAGTTAGTGTAGCGGGTATGTGGTTAGTGTAGAGGGCGATATGGTTAGTGAGAGGGGGATATGGTTAGTGTATGGGGACACAGTTAGTGCAGGTGACACAGTTAGTGTAGGGGACATGGTTAGTGTAGGGGGAACGGTTAGTGTAGTGGGGACATAGTTAGTGTAAAGGAGGATAAGGTTAATACAGAGGGGGACACGGTTAGAGTAGAGGCAAATACGGTTAGTGTAGTGGGACGGTTAGTGAAGAGGGGGACATGGTTAGTGTAGGGGGACACAGTTGATGTAGTGGGGATATGGTTACTGTAGGGGACACGTTTAGTGTAAGGGACACGGTTAGTGTAGGGGGACACGGTTGGTGTAGGAGAACATGGTTAGTGTAGGGGAAACAGTTAGTGTAGTGGGGACGTGGTTAGTGTAGAGGGCGATACGGGTAGTGAAGAGTGGGGTATGGTTAGTGTATGGGGACACAGTTAGTGCAGGTGACACGGTTAGTGTAGGGGACATGGTTAGTGTAGGTGAACACGGTTAGTGTAGATGGGGATACAGTAAATGTAGGGGACACGCTTAGTGTAGAGGGGGATATGGTTAGTGAATAGGGGGCTACAATTAGTGTAGGGGACACAGTGGGTGTAGGGAGTCACGGTTATTGTAGGGGGACATGGTTAGTGTAAGGGGTCAAGGTATTGTAACAGGACACAGTTAGTATAGGGGACATGGTTAGTGTAGCGGAAATGGTTAGTGTAGAGGGGACACGGTTAGTCTAGGGAGAGACGGTTAGTGTAGGGGGTACATGGTTAGTGTAGGGGACACGGTTGGTGTAGACAGACACCATTAGTGTAGGGGACACAGTTAGTTTAGGGAGACATGGTTAGTGTCAGGGACATGGTTAGCGTAGTGGGGAAATGGTTAGTGTAGGGGAGACATGGTTATTGTAGGGGTGACATGGTTGGTGGAGAGGGGGTAGGGTTGGTGTAGGGAGACATGGTTAATATAGGGGGGACACAGTTAGTGTATGGGAGAAACAGTTACTGTAGGGGGGGACATGGTTGGTGGAGAGGAGCTATGCTTGATGTAGGGAGACACGGTTAATGTAGGGGGGACACCGTTGGTGTAGGGAGACACGGTTAGTGTAGGGGGGACACAGTTAGTGTAGAGGTGGATAAGGTTAGTGTAGAGGGTGCCACGGTTAGAGTAGAGGCAAATACGGTTAGTGTAGCGGGACGGTTAGTGTAGAGGGGGATAAGGTTAGTGTAGACTGGGTCACATTTAGTGTCGAGTGGGATACAGTTAGTGAAGAGGGGGATACGGTTAGTGTAGGGCGACACGGTTAGTGTAGGGGATACAGTTGATGTAAATGGGACACGGTTAGTGTAGGGGACACAGTTGATGTAATGGGGACACGGTTAGTGTAGGGTTCACGGTTAGTGTAAGGGGAGACAAAGTTAGTGTAGAGGGGGATAATGTTAGTGTAGAGGGTGCCACTCTTAGAGTAGAGGCAAATACGGGTAGTGTAGTGGGTCAGTTAGTGTAAAGGGGATAGGTTTAGTGCAGATGGAGACACGGTTAATGTAGGGGACACAGTTAGTGTAGGAGGACACGGTTATTGTAGAGGGGTATACAGTTATTGTTGGGGACACTGTAAGTGTAGTGGACACGGTTAGTCTAGAGGGGATATGGTTAGTGAATAGTGGGATACAGTTAGTGTAGGAGGACACGATTTAGTGTCGAGGGGGTTACGATTTAGTGTAGCGGGAGTGACGGTTAGTGTAGGGGGACACGGTTAGTTTAGGGGACACATTTAGTGTAAGGGGTCAAGGTAGTGTTAAGGGACACAGTTAGTATAGAGGACATGGTTAGTGTCGGGAGACATGGTTAGTGTAGAGGGGGCAACGGTTAGTGTAGAGGCAATACGGTTAGTGTAGGGGGACACGGTTAATGTAGGGGACATGGTTAGTGTAGAGGGGAATAATGTTAGTGTAGGGGACATAGTTAGTGTATGGGACACGGTTAGGTAGAGGGTGATATGGTTAGTTAATAAGGGGATACAGTTAGTGTTGGAGACACGGTTAGTGAAGGGGACACAGTTGGTGTAGGGAGACACGGTTAATGTAGAGGGGTTATACGGTTAGTGTAGGGGACATGGTTAGTGTAGAGAGGGATATGGTTAGTGCAGGGGACACAGTTTGTGTAGGGGACACAATTAGTTTAGGGAGACAGTTACTGTCGGGGACATGGTTAGTGTAGAGGGGACACGTTTAGTGTAGAGGAGACATGGTTAGTGTATGGGGACAAGGTAAGTGAAGGGGATACGGTTAGTGTAGGAGGAACACAGTGAAGGGAGGACACGGTTAGTGTAGGGGAGTCAAGGGTAGTGTAAGGGACACAGTTAGTGTAGGGAATGCGGTTAGTGTAGGGGACACAGTTTGTGTAGGGAGACATGGATAGTGTAGGGGATATGGTTAGTGTAGAGAGGGATATGGTTAGTGTAGGGGACACAGTTTGTGTAGGGGACACAATTAGTTTAGGGAGACAGTTACTGTCGGGGACATGGTTAGTGTAGAAGGGACACATTTAGTGTAGAGGAGACATGGTTAGTGTGTGGGGGACAAGGTAAGTGAAGGGGATACAGTTAGTGTTGGAGGAACACAGTGAAGGGAGGACACGGTTAGTGCAGGGGAGTCACGGGTAGTGTAAGGGACACAGTTAGTGTAGGGAATGCGGTTACTGTAGGGGACACAGTTTGTGTAGGGAATGCGGTTAGTGTAGGGGACACGGTTAGTGTAGGAGAACACGTTTAGTGTAGGGGTGACGGTTGGTGTAGCGAGACACAGTTAGTGTAGGGGTCACGGTTAGTGTAGAGGCGACACGGTTAGTGTAGAAGGGTATAAGGTTAGTGCAGAGGGCGCCATGGTTAGAGTAGAGGCAAACACGGTTCGTGTAGAGGGGGATAAGGTTAGTGTAGAAGGGGTCACATTTAGTGTAGAGGAGGTACAGTTAGTGAAGAGGGGATACGATTAGTGTGGGGGACACGGTTAGTGTAGGGGGACATTGTTGGTGTAGCGGACATGGTTAGTGTAGGAGAACACGGTTAGTGTAGATTGGGATACAGTTGGTGTAGGGGGTCATGCTTAGTGTAGGGGGGATATTGTTACTGAATAGGGGGATACAGTTAGTGTAGGGGGACACAGTTGGTGTAGGGAGTCACGGTTATTGTAGGGGGGACACGGTTAGTGTAGAGGGGGATATGGTTGTGTAGGGGACACGGTTAGTGTAGAGGGTACATGGTTAGTGTAGGCGTACACAGTTTGTGTAGGGAGGCACGGTTAGTTTAGGGGGTACATGGTTAGTGTAGTGGACACGGTTGGTATAGGCAGACACAGTTAGTATAGGGGACACGGTTAGTGTAGGGGCGATACAGTTATTGTGGGGGGGACATGGTTGATGGAGAGCGGATACGGTTGGTGTAGGGAGACACGGTTAATATAGAGGGGACACAGTTAGTTTAGGGGAGACACAGTTACTGTTGGGGGAACATTGTTGGTGGAGAGACTGGCTATGGTTGATGTTGGGAGACACGGTTAATGTAGGGGGGACACGGTTGGTGTAGGAGACCACCGTTAGTGTAGGGGGGGAGGTTGGTGTAGGGAGACACGGTTAGTGTAGGGGGGACACAGTTAGTGTAGAGGGTGATAAGGTTAGTGTAGAGGGTGCCACAGTTAGAGTAGAGGCAAATACAATTAGTGTAGCGGGACGGTTAGTGTAGAGGGGCATAAGGTTAGTGTAGAGGGTGTCACATTTAGTGTAGAGGGGGATACAGTTAGTGAAGAGGGGGATACAGTTCTTGTAGGGGACACGGTTAGTTTAAAGGGACACAGTTGATGTAGAGTGGATACGGTTAGTGTAGGGGACACAGTTAGTGTAGGGGACACGGTTAGTGTAGGGGACGCAGTTAGTGTAGAGGGGGATACGGTTAGTGTAGGGGACACAGTTAGTGTAAAGGGGACACGGTTAGCATAGAGGGTGATACGGTTAGTGAAGAGGTGGATATGGGTAGTGTATGGGGACATAGTTAGTGTAGGGGACTCGGTTGGTGTAGGTGGGCACAGTTAGTGTAAGGGGTCAAGGTAGTGTAATGGGACACAGTTAGTGTAGAGGACGTGGTTAGTGTAGCGGAGTCGGTTAGTGTAGTGGGGCACAGTTAGTGTAGGGAGTCACGGTTTGTGTAGGGGGTACATGGTTAGTGTAGGGGGACACAGTTTGTGTAGGGAGACACGGATAGTTTAGGGGGGGATATGGTTAGTGTGGGAGACACGGTTGGTGTAGAGGGGGTAGGTTGGTGTTGGGAGACACGGTTAGTGAAGAGGGACACGGTTAGTGTAGGTGGGACACAGTTGGTTTAGGAGACCACCGTTAGTGTAGGGGGGACGGTTGGCGTAGGGAGACACAGTTAATATAGGGGGGACACAGTTAGTGTAGGGGAGACACAGTTACTGTAGGGGGAACACTGTTGGTGGAGAGACTGGCTATGGTTGATGTAGGGAGACACGGTTAATGTAGGGGGGACACGGTTGGTGTAGGGAGACACGGTTAGTGTGGGAGACACGGTTGGTGTAGAGGGGATATGTTGGTGTTGGGAGACACGGTTAGTGAAGGGGACACGGTTAGTGTAGGGGGGACACAGTTGGTGTAGGAGACCACCGTTAGTGTATGGGGGGAGGTTGGTGTAGGGAGACACGGTTAGTGTAGGGGGGACACAGTTAGTGTAGAGGATGATAAGGTTAGTGTAGAGGGTGCCACAGTTAGAGTAGAGGCAAATACAGTTAGTGTAGCGGGTCGGTTAGTGTAGAGGGGGATAAGGTTATTGTAGAGGGGGTCACATTTAGTGTAGAGGGATACAAAGTGAAGAGGGGGGATACAGTTCTTGTAGGGTCACGGTTAGTGTAAGGGGACACAGTTAGTGTAGAGGGGGATACGGTTAGTGTAGGGGACACAGTTAGTGTAAAGGGGACACGGTTAGTATAGAGGGTGATACGGTTAGTGAAGAGGTGGATATGGGTAGTGTATGGGGGCATAGTTAGTGTAGGGGACTCGGTTGGTGTAGGGGGACAGTTAGTGTAAGGGGTCAAGGTAGTGTAATGGGACACAGTTAGTGTAGGGGACATGGTTAGTGTAGCGGAGTCGGTTAGTGTAGAGGGGCACAGTTAGTGTAGGGAGTCACGGTTTGTGTAGGGGGTACATGGTTAGTGTAGGGGGACACAGTTTGTGTAGACAGACATGGTTAGTTTAGGGGGGACATGGTTAGTGTGGGAGACACGGTTGGTGTAGAGGGGGTAGGTTGGTGTTGGGAGCCACGGTTAGTGAAGAGGGACACGGTTAGTGTAGATGGGACACAGTTGGTTTAGGAGACCACCGTTAGTGTAGGGGGGACGGTTGGTGTAGGGAGACACGGTTAGTGTAGGGGGTACACACTTAGTGTAGAGGGGGATAAGGTTAGTGTAGAGGGTGCCACGGTTAGAGTAGAGGCAAATACAGTTAGTGTAGCGGGACGGTTAGTGTAGAGGGGGATAAAGTTAGTAGAGGGGATCACATTTAGTGTAGAGGGGGATATAGTTAGTGAAGAGGGGATACGATTAGTGTAGGGGACACAGTTAGTGTAGGGTGGCACGGTTGGTGTAGGGAGACACGGTTAGTGTAGGGGGTACACACTTAGTGTAGAGGGGGATAAGGTTAGTGTAGAGGGTGCCACGGTTAGAGTAGAGGCAAATACAGTTAGTGTAGCGGGACGGTTAGTGTAGAGGGGGATAAAGTTAGTAGAGGGGATCACATTTAGTGTAGAGGGGGATATAGTTAGTGAAGAGGGGATACGATTAGTGTAGGGGACACAGTTAGTGTAGGGGGGCACGGTTGGTGTAGGGAGACACGGTTAGTGTAGGGGACACGGTTTGTGTAGAGGGGGATACAGTTAGTGAAGAAGGGGATATGGTTAGTGTAGGGGACACAGTTAGTGTAGTGGGACGGTTGGTGTTGGGGACATGGTTAGTGTAGGAGAACACAGTTAGTGTAGGGAACACGGTTAGTGTAAAGGGGGATAGGTTTAGTATAGAGGGAGTCACGGTGAGTGTATGGGACATGGTTAGTGTAGAGGGGATAAGTTTAGTGTAGAGGGAGTCACGGTTAGTGTAGGGGACACGGTTAGTGTAGGGAGACATGGTTAGTGTCAGGGACACAGTTAGTGTAGTGGGTACATGGTTAGTGTAGTGGAGACACGGTTATTGTAGGGGGGTACACGGTTGGTGGAGAGGGGTTACGGTTGGTGTAGGGAGACACGGTTAATGTTGGGGGGCCATGGTTAGTGTAGGGGGGACACAGTTGGTGTAGGGAGACACGGTTAGTGTTGCGGGGACATGGTTAGTGTAGAGGGGGTAGGTTGGTGTAGGGAGATACGGTTAATGTAGGGGGGGCCATGTTTAGTGTAGGGGAGACACAGTTACTGTAGGGGGGACACGGTTGGTGTAGAGGGGTTAGGTTGGTGTTGGGAGACACGGTTAGTGTAGTGGGACACGGTTGGTGTAGAGGGGTGAGGTTGGTGTTGGGAGACACGGTTAGTGTAGTAGGACACGGTGCAGAGGGGGTAGGTTGGTGTTGGGAGACACAGTTAGTGTAGGGGTACATGGTTAGTGTAGGGGGGGACACAGTTGGTGTAGGGAGACACGGTTAGTGTAGGGAGATAGTTAGTCTCAGGGACACGGTTAGTGTAGGGGTGATATGGTTGGTGTAGAGGAGGTACAGTTAGTAGAGGGGACAGTGTTAGTGTAGGGGGGGACATTGTTAGTTTAGGGGCGGCAAGCTCAGAGTATTGGTTTGTGCAACGCTCTTCCAGCGTTAGCGACTTAGGTTCGAATCCCGTGCTGTCTATAAGGAGTTTGTACATTCTCCCTGTGTCTGCATGAGTTTCCTCCAGGCTCTCCAGTTTCCTTCTGCCCTATCAAAAATGTACCCGTGTTGTATGTCAGTTGGGTATAATTGGGTGGCATGGGTTCGTGGGCCGAAGTGTCCTGTTTACCGCGCTGTACGTCTAAATTTAAACTTTTAATCCACAATTAATCAAGACAATACTAATTAATTTAACCAAATTTCACTGATCTGAAAATTACTCTCGGCATGAGACACAAGCCATCCCCCAGTCCACTGAGGTCTTGTACATGGGACAGAATCTCACTGGATGTTCCCACATCCCATTGTATCGACATTCCCAGTAACTCTGGGAATCTGGGCCTCCGCCTCAGTGAAGCCTCCAATGTTTCATCATTTGTGGCTTCACTCTGGATGTATTCCAGTGTGGAGGAATGGGGGTACCTTGGGGGTCCAAATCTATACATCTCTTGAGGTTGCTGTGTAGTTGATAGGATATTCATGAAGGCCAATGGGACGCTGGGCTTCATCCGTTGGGGGATTGAGTTCAAGAGTTATGAGATCATGTTGCAGCTCTACAAATCTCTGGTCAGCCCATGCTCGGAGTACTGTGTTCAGTTCTGCTCCTCATTGCAGGAAGGACGTGGAAGCTAATGGAGAGGGTGCAGAGGAGATTGACCAGTATGCAGCCTGGATTTGAAAATAATGGGCAAAGGAAACAGAGCTGGAGCTTTTCCCATTGAATCAGAGAAGGTTGAGAGGTGGCTGACAAGAATCTAAGGTGGACGGCCAGGGTGCCTTTGTCCCAGGACGGGAGCAGCAAACACCGGAGGACATCTGTACAAAGTGAAGGGAGGGACGTTTAGGGGAGATGTCCAGAGCTAAGTTGTGGAGGCCTGGAATGCAGGGGTGGTGGTGGAGCTGGAACACTCGGTGTATTTAAGAGATTCTGAGACAGGCGCACGGATGAAAGGAGAGGTTCACAAGGTAGGAAGGGTGAGGTGATATGACTGCTAATCCCCTCCCCGTGACCCGGCCATAAAGGTCGACCTCTCTGCCCCCTTCCAACCATTCGTGCCCCTGGAGTTGGTCCCCACCGAAATCAAATGTGTATTAAAGCCTGTCATTCCTCACTCAGACTTTGGAGTTGTTGATAGTGTGTATCAAAGGGCTTCATTTTGATGGATAGGAATACATCAAGGGCCTGTGCTGCTCTGCCGCATCCTACGGAGATGGGGACTGCTGCTACGCCAGTTCCTCTTTAATGATGGCTGCCGGCTCAGCTCGAGATTAATCCGTGGCGTTTGGAAGAAGGGCGCAGTGGATTCTCCCTGGCAGAAACCCCCTCCCTACCCCAGCAGAATCTATCTCCCCAGGGCTCATCTTGACTCATTCGCCTGGTGCTTGCAGAATGTTGCTCGACAGCAGGTGGTTTCCATGGTCAACGGTGGCATTTGGAAATGAGGTCTTGTATCTCATTGGAAAAGATAACGTATAATCTACGTAATAATTATTCATTATTTGTTAAAGATTGGAACCCGTGTACGAGATATATGGGTTTGAATTTGTTATCGTTCTTCTGCCCTCATGATTGTTGGGGGTCAGACCAAACCATGGCAATAATTGGTGGTTGTTATATAAGTTGATCTCCTCTTCGCACTCGGAGACTCAGAAGGAACTCTGCTGCTTCTCTCGAGTTGTAAAGGCCATTGAGGAACACTAAAGTTGATCCTTGGGGCAGGCAGAAGGTAATTGTGTACAATATTGAACGTTCTGGAGTGTTATATCACAATAATATCAGGCAGAAGACAGCTTTTGGCATATCGGCCTTCCTACTACTGCTTCTCAGACTGGAGGCCTGTGACGAGCGGTGGGCAGCAGGGATTGGTGCTGGGGAACTTCTGTTGTTTGCCATCTGGGTGGAAACGTGGCAGCAGGGTTTGCAGGCAGCACTAAGATGGGGGTCATTGTGGACAGCAAGGAAGGTTTGCGAAGTCCGCAGAGGGATCTGCAGCAGCCGGAAAGATGGGGCTGGAGAAAAGGGCAAGTGGCATTTAACGCCGACAAGTGAGAGGTGCTCCCTTTTGGAAGGGCAAACCAAGAAAAAACGAGCACGGTGAATGGTCGGGCAATGAGGGCAATAGGCAATAGGTGCAGGCCCTGCGGACCTGATCATCCACAATCAGTCCTCCTGTTCCTGCCTTCTGCCCATATCCCTTGACCGCTATCGTTAAGAGCTCCATCTAACTCTTTCTTGAGGCCTCCTCTGCCATCTGAGGGTCCACAGATGCACGACTCTCTGGGTGAAAAACTTCTTCCTCAACTCCATTCTAAATGACCTACCCCTTACTGTAGGCAATAGACAGTAGGTGCTGGAGTCAGCCCATTGGCCCATCGAGCCACGCCACCATTGTTCAGATCATTCTCTGTCAGTACCCATTCCTTGCCTTATCCCCATAACCCTTAACTCCCCTGCCCACAAAAGCCTTATCTAACTCCCTTTTGAATATATCCAGCGAATCTGCCCCTACCATTCTCTGTGATAAAACAGTCCACAGATCCACACTTTTCTGGGTAAAAAAAATTCTCCTCATCTCTGTCCTAAATGGCCTTCCCTGTATTCTTAAACTATGCCCTCTAGTCCTAGACTATCCCAACATTGGGAACATGTAATCCGAATTCAACCTGTCTAGCCCCTTGATAATGTTGTATACCTCAAACATGTCTCCCCTCATCCTTCTAAGCTCCATCGCATATAAGCCCAGTCTTTCAGTGTAGGACAATCCTGCCATCCTGGGAACCAACCTTGTAAATCTGCGCTGTGCTCACTCTATAGCGAGGATGTCCTTCCTCAAATTTGGGGACCAGAACTGGATGCAGTATTCCAGGTGAGTTCTCACCAGGGCCCTGTACAACTGCAGGAGGGCATCTCTGCTCCTATACTCCAATCCCCTCTTTATGAAAGCTTACATGCCATTTGCCCTCTTCATAGCTTGCTGAATCTGCAGGCTAGCTTTCAGTGACTGGTGTATGAGTCCACCCAGATCCCTTTGCATTACCCCACTCCCTAGCCTGATTCCATTTAAATAATATTCTGCTCTCTCATTACTGCCTCCAAAATGGATAACCTCACACTTGCTTACATTGGACTTCATCTTCCATTCCTCCGCCCCCTCCCCCAGCCTGTCCAGGCCCCTCTGCATTTTCCTGACATCCTCCTCCTCCTTTACACCACCACCCAGTTTAATGTCATCTGCAAATTTGCTCATGTTGTTAATAATCCCTTCACCCAAATCATTTACGTAAATGATAAACAACTGAGGACCCAACACTGAACTCTGTGGTACCCCACTCATCACATCCTGCCATCCTGAAAATGACCTGTTTATCCCAACCCTCTGTTTCCTATTTCTTAATCAATTTTCTATTCATGTCGGCACCCTACCCCCAATACCATGCTCCTTGATTTTGCCCACTAGCCTCCTGTGCGGGACCTTATCAAAGGCCTTCTGGAAATCCAAATACACCACATCCACTGGCTCTCTCGAGTCCACCCCCTTTGTCTTAAACTGTGGCCTCTGGTTCTGGACTTCCCTAACATCAGGAACATGTCTCCTGTCTCTAGCGTGTCCAATCCCTTAATACTCTTACCTGTTTCAATCAGTTTTTCCTCTCGTCCTTCTAAACTCCAATGTCTACAAGCCCAGTCGCTCCAATCTTTCAACAGATGATGGCCCCACCATCTCTGGAATTAACCTCATGAACCTATGCTGCACTCCCTCAATAGCAAGAAGGTCCCTCCTCAAACCTGGGGACCAAAACTGCACACGATACTCCAGGGATGGTCCTGCACAACTCTTTGCTCATGTACTTGTTATGAAGGGCGGTAGAGCAGTTGGGCCTCGGTATACCAATACACAATTCCATGAAAGAAGCATCACAGGCGGATAGGATTGTAAAGAGAGCTTTTTTTTTGTATCTTGGTCTTCATAAATATTGAGCACAGGAGTTAGGACGTTATGGTAAAGTTGTATAAGACATTGGTAAGGCCATGTTTGGAGCACTGTGTGCAGTTTTGATGACCTAACGACAGGAAAGATGTCAATACAATTGAAAGAGAGCAGAGAAGATTTATTAGGACGTTGCCCGGACTTCAAGAACCGAGTTACAGGGAAAAGGTTAAACAGGTGAGGACTTTATTCCCTGGAGCGTGAAAGAATGAGGGGAGATTTGATAAAGTTATTTAAAATTATGAGGGGGGCAGACAGAGTAAATCAAACCATGCCAGGGTGGGTGTAGGTTAATTGACTGTAAATTGGGTGGCACCGACTTGTGTTCCCACTGTTCCCTCTCAGCTGCACACACGGTTTGCAACCAGCACACAAAGGAAATCGTGCGCACTGAAGGCGAACTACCAAAATCAATGAATAAATATAACTTAGTGAATTGCATAGGCATTCAGAGCGCTTGACACAGGGAAAAAAAAATTGCAAAACTTAATTTGATGACTAAAAATTAGAGGGAACTGTACATCTAAAATGAACATTTAAAATTTTTGATTTCAGCTGGGTGCAACGCCACCTGCCATTAGTTGTCTCAGTCACTGGGACCTGTGGTGTTCCACAGGGGATGGGTCCGCTGCATGACCAGAGGCTAAAGGAGCAGAAGTAGGCCATTTGGCCCATTGGATCTTCTCCACCATTCCATCATGAGCTGAACGCCCTTCTCCCCACCCCTGCCTTCTCCTCTTTGAAACCCTGACTATTCAGATACCCATCAATCTCTGCCTTTAACATACCCAATGACCCTGACCTCTGCACCGCCTGTGGCAGCCACTTCCAAAGGTTCACCGCTCTCTGGCCGAAGACGTTCCTCCACATCTCTGTTTTTAAATAGGCACCCTTTAATCCTGAAGTTGCATCCTCTTGTCCTGGACTCCCCTGCCATGGGAAAACAACTTTGCCGCATCTAATCTGTCCAGGCCTTTCAAGGTTCGACTATGAGGGTCCCCCCCCCACCACTCCCCCAGAATCGATGGCTTGGAGATCAAGTTTGCAGATAATGCCAAGACAGGGGGAAGGGTGGATAGGGTAGAGGGAGTCTGTAGAGAGCCTTGAGCATATTGGGCAAAGAGGTAACAGATGGAACCCAATGTATGGAGAAGGAATAAGGAGACAATTTACTAAAGTCCAAAAAAATCAGAGGGGCAAGGGGATCCTCGTGCTGCATTCCTGAAAATTTACCCTAAAGTGAAACCCCCAGTCTCCGGCACCAGTGGGCATTGGTAGATGCTGGATAAGCAAACTTTTCCGGTTGCTTGAGGTTGCGAATTATGTGGGTTGGCAAACTAGCGGCGGGTGACGCCAATTTATGCTCGTACTTATTTTCCGCAACTTTTTTTTTGCCAGTTGTTTGAATTCTGGATAACAGGTTTTTCTTTACAGTATTAGCATTCATTTCAAGAGTATTAGAATATGAAAGGAAGGATGTAATTCTCACTGGCATCACTAGGGGGGGATCGGACCGCACCGGGCAGCACCATCAGAGGGGGTAACACCTTAATGACTGTCCATAAAATTTTTGTCCAGTGTTTCAACAGAAATTTGTTTTTTTTAATAAAAATATCCCTGTCATTAGTACTAACAAATGCATTTTCCATAAGCCCAGGTGACGTGGATCAAGGAACCCATGAGGTCAAAGCTCGACGATCATTTACTTCTTGAACCTCTGGTCAGAGCTGTCGTTATGACCCAAAGACAGCGACGCTTCGAATCCCACGTCTTCGTCTGCACAAGCAAGCGCTATTGTTTTAGTTGCTGCTGCTGCTTTCATAGAACACTTTCTTTTTTCTTTGGCTTGGCTTCGCGGACGAAGATTTATGGAGGGGGTAAAAGTCCACGTCAGCTGCAGGCTCGTTTGTGGCTGACAAGTCCGATGCGGGACAGGCAGACACGGTTGCAGCGGCTGCAGGGGAAAATTGGTTGGTTGGGGTTGGGTGTTGGGTTTTTCCTCCTTTGCCTTTTGTCAGTGAGGTGGGCTCTGCGGTCTTCTTCAAAGGAGGTTGCTGCCCGCCAAACTGTGAGGCGCCACTACTGCACAGAAAACAGGCTATACGGCCTGTGCCAAGAGTCATCTCCCTAGTCCCATTCCATAACCCTTCAAGCCTCTCCCATCCATGTATCTATCCAATCGATCCTTAAAACGGACGATCGGGCCCGCGTCTGATGGCAGCTCATCCCACCACTCTCTGTGTGAAGAAGCTCCCCCCTCATGTTCCCCCTAAAGTGCTCCCCTTTCACCCTTAACCATTCTCTTCTGGCTTGTATCTCACCTATCCTCATTCTGTCCATCCCCCTCATAATCCTAAATACCTCTATCAAATCTCCCCTCATTCTTCTACACTCCAGGGAATAAAGTCCTAACCTGTCTAACCTTTTCCCTGTAACTCAGTCCCTGAAGTCCTGGCAACGTCCTAGTAAATTTTCTCTGCACTCTTTCTAACTTATTGATCTCTTTCCTGTAGTTTGGTGACCAAAACTGCACACAATCCTCCAAATTTATACAACTTTACCATAACATCCCAAATCCTGTACTCAATACTTTGATTTATGGCCAATGTGCCAAAACATTTCTTTCCAACCCCATCCACCTGTGACGCCACTTTCAGGGAATTATGTCTCTGTATTCCTAGAGAATACTGTTCCACCACGCTCCTCACTGCCCCACCGCTTACCGTGTATGTTCTACCTTGGTTTGGCCTTCCAAAATGCAACACCTCTCACTTGTCCGAATGAAGGGGGGCAGGAGGTCGAAAAGAGATGGAAGGTCTTGCTTCATCTTTCCATTTGCCCCTCTCCCTCTCTCCATCATTCCTTCCCCTCCTCTCTCTCTCCATCTCTCATCTGCATTCCGATTCTCTATTCACTTCATATAACACTCTTCCTCATTCCATCCTGCTGTTCCTCACCCTACTTTCTATCCCTTTCCCCTTCCCTCTCTCCATCCCTCACTCTCTCCTCTCCATTATCCTCTCTCTCCATCCCTCACTCTCTCCTCTCCATTATCCTCTCTCTCCGTCCCTCACTCTCTCCTCTCCATTATCCTCTCTCTCCCGCTCCCTCACTCCATCTGTCATTCTCTCTCCCCTCCCTCGCCCCATCTCTCCTTGCTCCCTCTCTCCAACCCTTACTCTCCCTCATCCCCCTCTCCCTCCCTGTCCCTCACTCTCTCTCCCTTGCCCCCACCCCCTTCTCTTCTGCATTCCACCCTCTCTCCCATCTCTCTTCCCTCACATCGTGTTGGCCTCTGTCCACACTGACACCCAGTTGTGCGTGGGAGGGAGAGAGTGGGGGTGGGAGTGTGGTGGGGTGGTTGAGTTCTGATCTGTATCTAGTACCGTTTCGTGACAGGACCAGATTAAACGGCCTGTTTTTGAACATCCTGCAACCGCGGAGGTCTGCACCCAAGATGGCGGGGTCGCTGGTAAGGTGTGCAGTACATAGGGAGCGGGGCTGTTGTACACCATTGTAGTTGTAGATAGCATCTGAGCCATGCCCAGGTGGGTAGCTTACTGTACTACTTGATGGTGATAAGCTTGTAAAAACAGTTTCTAGTATCGATCCGATGTGACTGATTTGTATTGTGTTTGTGGGAGAGCGACCAGTTACTGGTATCGATCATGTTAAGTCCAATATGACTGTGTTGTGGAGATTGAGAGGTGTTATCTCTTATGTGTGTCTCAATAAAGATTATTTCCCCGCTCATCCTGTATCCAGAGCCTCTATTCTTTGAAACCGCCAAACTTTTCCCTTCCTACCGAACAGGAAGGAGTCTTCAGATGCAGCGAAAGCTAAATGTTTTTGAAGAGACATCGAAGTTAGCACAGCGCCAGTGGCCGAGACTGGGGTCCCGCGCTGTCTGTAAAGAGTTTGTACACTCTCCTTGTGTCTGCGTGGGTTTTCCCCGGGCGGGGGAGGGCTCCAGTTTCCTCCCACTGTTCAAAAACATACCGGGGCGTAGGTTAATGGGGTGGCATGGACTTGTAGGGTCGAATTGGCCTGTCACCGTGCTGACGTCTAATTTAATAATTTAATTTTAAAATGTGACTGAAAATCATGGGCTTTTTTGCGGTTAATATATTCGTGCGAGTGAAGTTCGTTCAGTGTAAGTACAATGTAGTATTTTTGTCTTTACTCTTAATGCAGTAGGCAGAGTAAAAGTGAGTCTCAAGCAACCAGAAAATTTGATTATCCAGCACCTATCACAGGTGCCGAATACCAGGGTTTTTCACTGCATTGATGTGCTATTACATGATAGTAAGAAGAACCTTCAGCAGGGCCTGCACTGATTCTAACTGCAACCTCCCAGACTTCGAGGAAGGGGAGGGGATGCCTCAGGCCTTTACCCCAGGCAGAATCCACTTACCTTCCTTGGGTGACACTTTCCGTGGATGCAGCTGATTAGGAGTGAGGGGGACGGGGGTGAGGTGCTGCCTGGTCTTGTTGTGTCCGTCTGCATTGGAGAGAAGGAGGATCAGTCAGCCAAGCCTTGAGGGAGAAACCCCAGGGGGTAGAGTACAATTAACTGCATCAGGCTATGAGACACTGGAGCAGAAATGGGCCATTCATCCCATCGAGTCTACCCCTGCAATTCAATTCATGAGCGGATCCATTTCCCCACTTGGCCCCGCTGCCCGGCCTTCTCCCCATAACCCTTGATGCTCTGGCCAAACAAGAATCTCTGGCCCTTTTTAACACTGTATTACTGCCGTATACGTGACCCGTCCAATAAACCTTTGCTGCAACTTCCTAAGCTTGGTGGATCAAACTCGGCTTTCAAACGCTGTATAAAAGGCTTCTGTCTTAAACGCACCCACTGACCCAGCCTCTGCCACTGCCCGTGGCGACAAATCCCACAGATTCACCGCCCTCTGGCTCAAAAAATTCCTCCGCATCTCTGCCCTGAGCGGAAACCTTTCAGTCCCAAGGTTGTGTCCTCTTGTCCTGGGCCGTGGGAAACAACCTTTCCACATCTACTCTGTCTGCACCTTTCAACATTCAAAATGTTTCAATGAGGATCCCCCCCACCCCCCCACCAACCCTCTCCTAAATTCCAAGGAGCTGTCAAACGCTCCTCATCAGGCCTGGATTAACAATGAAGCAAAATAAGCTTCAGGAAAGGGAGTTCTTTTCCAGTGCAGGATTTACCATGGTGCAGCCAAATTAGGTCCCAACTAAAAGGGCCCCCCCTCCCGCAATACAGGTGATATTTAATATAATTGTGGGGTCTGAAAGCTGAATTTTTAATCTATTATTTCACATTCAGCACCTATTGGGTCTTAATGTCATGTCAGTTGGACAATGGAAGGGTGGAGGGGGAACCATTGCTGGGCTGGGCCTAGGGCATCCATTGACCTGAATCCGGCCCTGCTCCTCATTCCCGGAATCATCCCAGTGAACTTCCTTTGAACCCTCTCCAACATCAGGGCCTATTTTCTGAAACGAGGAGCCCCAAACTGCTGACAATACACAAGGTGAGGTCTCCTTGTAAGGCCTCAACATCACAGCCCTGTCCTGTTCCTCTTGAAATTGCATTATTTTTAAATTTAGACCTACAGCACGGGTTACTGGCCATTTTTCCCCACGTGTTGGTGCCGCCCAATTTACTCCCAATTAACCTACAACCCCTGTACATTTCGAATGGTGGGAGCCCTCCCCCCCTCCCCCACCCCAGGGAGAACCCATGCAGGGGCTACAGTCTGCTTACAAATGGCGTGTGATTTGAACCCCGAGTCCCAATCGCTGGTGCTGTAAAGGCGTCACGCTAACCGCTGCACCCACTGAGAGCCCTTCTTCACCACCCTCTCGATGTGCAAGCTTATCTTCAGGCTATCCTGAACAAGGGCTCCCAGTGTGGTAATAGGCATGGCAGACACGAGAGGGAGGAAGACATTGGGCGGGGGGCAACATCATGCAAGATCGCAGAAGTACTGGGGGGGAGGGGGATACTGGGGTGGACTGCACTAAAAAAAAATGGTGGCACTGCTGGAGGATGGCTGCACTACCACTGGTGCGGACCTATGGGGAGTGGCGAGCCAACGCTACCCCCGTGTGGTCCAACCGCCCAGTCCGGCTGCCATTGGCTCTGTACAGACTTTCAATGGCCTGTCAAAGGAGCCGACGGTGGCTTACTTCAAAATTCTGGGCCCAGGCTGACGCCGCCTGCATTTGGCAGTGGCCTCAAGGGGGGGTCGCAGACTCCCGGGGAAGCAGAGGACGGCAGCGGGACACTAGAAAACTGGGAGAATGCCACACCAGTTCGAGAAAGAGAAGCGCCCTGGCAATGGACGTCTGAGGTTGAAGGACACGTCGGAGGAGGGGATGGGTGGGCAGGTGCTGCTGGGGACCATGTTCAAGGGACTCCCGCCAAGGCTGCTGGCGACTGGCTCGAGGGTGGGTGAGGTGGGGGGGAGGGGTACCAGGTATTGGAACCGGGATGCGACAAGGTGCTGGAGGCTTCCCGATCATATCAGAGGTATGCATCAGGAGCTCGAGTTCAGTTTGGAGGCCGGGCGGATGCGGAGGCTGCGGGAGCGCTGGAGGGACTCTGCTTGTCCTCTGGCATGGGGCCAATTTGCTGATAGCAAATCTTTCTCTCCCTAACAGTCAGCTGAAGGGAATTTTGTGCAATATCACATTTATTACATGACAATAAAATTATCTTAAATCTTGAAGTGAAATCCCATTTGGTGGGGAGTGCCAGAATATCACACTGCACTAATAGATACTGAGGATGGTGGGGAAAGGACAGGGTTGGGCCTTCGGCACAGCATGGTCCCAGAGGAGCGAAATACAAAATACTGCAGATGCTGCAATTGTAGTCAAAACCCAGTAAATGCTGGACAAACTCAGCCGGTCTTGTAGCATCCATAGGGAAGTAAAGATATATTACCACGTTTCAGGTCTGAGCCCTTCTTCAAGGTGTTACGCGTCTGGTGTTACTTGGGAAGCTTCTTAAATAACTTAGAGATGCAAGATTCAAATAACAGGAGAGACATTACCTATTGATTCCTTCCACCATCTCAGAAAACTGTTCACACACACTCATATACATATACATACGCCCCACTGTGGTGCACTACAGTTACTACAGTGAGGTGTATTACACCGTTACAAAATAGTTCACATTATCCTGACTATATCACAAGATAAAGAAAAATTTAGTGTTTATCACTTTCTTTCCAGTGCAACTTAAGTATCTGAACTTGTTCACTAATTTATTTACACAACTATTTTTAAATAGTTCTTATCGATATTGCACTGGCGGCAGTATGTTCCTTCGCCATCTTGTGGATTTGGCTGTGACCGTCAGGCTGGTCCACGTGGAGGTGGTGGAGCTTGTTGTGCTTCATCTGACAACTGCTGTGTTGATGTTTCGGTATTAGTGGTTGTGGTTTCTTCATTGGATACCTCGCTTGATATTGGTGTTACAGGCTTTGCTGGCATATGTTATGTCTCTAGAGTTACTTGGGAGGCTTCTTAGATGCAAGATTCAAATGGCAGAAGAGACTTTACTGACTGATGCCTTCCACCATCTTAGGAAACTGTTCACACCCACTCGATACATATACATATGCCCCACAGTGATGCCTTACTGTTACTACAGTGAGAAGGGTGTATTCTTGCGCCATTACAAAATAGTTCACCTTATCCTGACTGTATAACAGTAGGCATGAGTGAAAAAAAAACAGGTGTCTGAATTAAAGGCCAGAGAGAGAAAGGGGGGAGAATGGGAGAGGAAGGGGTCCAGACCAACAAAAGGCATTCATTGGGTCTGTGAAAGGAGAAGAGGGAGAAAGACTTGAGCTGGAGGAAGAAAGATGTGGGAGAGGGTATTTAACTGAAAGCGGAGAAGTCAATATTAATGGCATCTGGTTGGAGGGGGCCCAGATGGAAGCTGATGTCCTCCAATTTGTGGGTGGTCACAGTCTGGCAGCGCGTGAGACCATGGACAGCGAAGTAATGGGTCGGTCCGGTGGAGATCCATGCTACTGTGGCGGACTGAGCCCCAAGGTGCTGAACGAAGAGACCTCCCGGCCTCTCTGATGCCAAGGACACCACGGGAGCCCCCGGATGCGGTAGTTGAATCCTGCACGTGTTGCTCCACTTGAGGAGGACTGCTTGGGGCCCCGACTGGTGGTGTGGGTGTAAGTGCAGGCCACAGAGTCCCAGAGGGAGCGGGTTAAGGGTGACCTCACCGCACGATCCATTATGGTGGGGATGAGCAGGGGTGAAGGGCAGGATATGACAGCAGAGAGATCAGATGGAAGGAAGGTCCTGGAAGAGTTAGGATATTATGCACCTCACTGCACACCGCGATCCCAGACAGCGTGCATCCCGCAACCTTTTGGAGAGGTCCCTTCACTTTTGTCAATGAAGAGGAACTAACAGAGGGGAACATGGGGGATGACTCACCTTCGAAGTCTTTGTTCTTGGCAACTGCCTGACACGCCTGCAGAGAAAAACACCGTCATTAGTGTGGGGAAAGTCGGCCCCAGGAACAATAACACTGCAGTAATAATCCTGCCTCATCCATTAAACATCTATCACAGCAGCTCAAGTGAAACACAAAAGTCTGCGACCCCGTGATTGAAAAAAACTGCGACACTGGAGAAACTCAGCTGGTCAAACAGCGGACTTCATGTAGCAAAGATCAAAGATACGTCTCCAATGTTTTGGGTTTGAGGCCTTCATCAAGGGATGGAAAAATGTTGGCAGGCGCCCGAACGAAATGGTGGGGGGCAGGGGGAGGAGCACGGATGAGGGATGGAGGGCACAGCAGCAAGTAGGGGGAAGGAGGGGAGGGAAAAGCTCTGCAAATGGGATGGAGAGCTGAAGGCAGAGGAGAGGAGGAGAACAGGGAGTGGGCTAGCAGAAACCGGAGGAGAGCAATGAAGAGCTGGGCAAGCTAATCAGGATAGAGACATTGAGAGGTTAGAGAAAGGGATGGGACATTGGGGAACTCCAGTCAGGCCCACAGGCTGCAGTACGGCCATAGGAGAGGTTCATGAATGCAGTCCGGCATTTATGTGCTTCCAGTCTGGCTCATGCCCCGCTCCAGTCCAGAATGTTCACCACTCCAGTCCAGTACATTCACTTCTCCAGTCTGGCTCATGCATCAAATCCAGTCTGGCCCATGGACCAAATCCAGTCCAGCACATGACCCACTCCAATCTAGCATGTGCACCACTCCAGTCCGGTCCATGCATCAAATCTAGTCCGGCCCATGCACCAAATCTAGTCCAGCCCATGCCCCAGTCCAGTCCGGCCCATGTTACACTCCAGTCCAGCATGGTTCACCGCTCCAGCCTGGTATGTTCACCACTAGATCCTTACCAGCCCAGGTATGTGCCTCTCACTTCTTGGAGTGGATGAGCCTCCCATTGCCTCAACCTTGGAGAAGTACATTGGCGAGCACTTGGATCACTGAGGCAGAGACAGTAGCGGACCACATGGTGTAAAATGGTATGAAGGTGGATGAATGGCCAGCACAGACAAGGCGGCTTCAGAGAACCTGTCTCTGTTGGACCACACCGTGACTTAATGAATAGGAAAAGATATTTTAAAAAGAACGCAGGGCTAAAACTGTCAGCAAATATGTGTTGTGCATCTCACATAAAGATCGGAGGTGTGTGCAGGGAGTGTGTTGCATACAATAATCACGTCGACACGATGGGGTGATTAAACAGTTTTAATTACCAAAAATCTGAGCAATACTGATACACGACTTGGCCAGGTTCCAGGTACAGGAGCAAGAGGGGGCGTCTGGGCACATCAGCCTTTATTGGGAAATCCAGGGAGGGGTCAGGGAAGGTCAGGGACGTTCGGACATGCCAGTCCATACATCAATGCAAATGCCTTCCACCACAGCGAGAAAGCTTGCAGAGGGATCTGGACCAACTGGAAAAACGGACTGAAAAATAGCAGATGGAATTCCATGCAGATAAGTGTGAGGTGTTACATTTTGGAAGGACAAACCAAGAAAGGATGTACACGGTAAATGGTCGGACGCTGGGTAGTGATCTGGGAACACAGATACATAATTCCCTGAAAGTGGGGTCACAGCTGGACAGGGTTGTAAAGAGAGCTTTTGTCACCGAACTACAGGACAGTGATCAATAAGATTGAAAGAAAGCAGAGAAGATTTACAAGGACTTTGCCCGGATTTTAGGAACTGAGTACAGGGAAAAGGTTAAACAGGTGAGGATTTTATTCCCTGGAACGTAGAAGAAGGAGGGGAGATTTGATCAAGGTTTTTAAGATTATGTGGGGGATAGACAGAGTAAATGCAAGCAGGCTTTTTCCACTGAGGGTAGGTGAGATACAAACCAGACCACAAGTGTTAAAGTGTGAAAAGGGAACATTTTAGAGGGAACATGAGGAGAAACTACTTCACACAGAGAGCAACAGGAGTGGGGAACGAGCTGCTGGCTGAAGTGGTGAATGCGGGCCCGATTTGAACACTTAAGATAACTTGGACAGGTACACGGATGGGAGGGAGTGCAGAGGGAGATGGACTGGAAGCGCTGGTCAGTGGGACGAGGCAGAATAATAGTTTGGCCCAGACTAGAAGGGTTGAAGGGCCTTTCTTCTGCCCTGTGACGTCTGCGGGTTCTGCTCATTTGCCTGAGGAGGCTGAGCTCAGAATTGCCAGTGGAAGAGATGGAAGGGGCTTGTCAGAACGAAATATCCCTCCAACACAGTTGGTAAGGGGGGAAAATCCCTAGAATGCCAAGGATCTCAATGACTTGCTGGAGCCATTGAGAGCATTCATGTACATTCCCTTCTGAATGTTCTTGCACTCCCACGCAGTTTCAGTGCTCTGTCGAGGCATGTTGCTGATTGTTCCATTGGTTTTTACCCTCTGTGGGGCACTGGGGTCAGAAGAGGAACAGCTTTTCCCGATGTTCAGGAAATCTCAACTTGGAGAGGTTTGCCCGTTGTGGGGTGAAGTCAACACGATGGCTCTGGGGCAGCAGATCCTCTTTTGGACAGTGCGGTGGGCGTAGCACGACACCTTCACAGTACCAGCGGTCGGGACAGGGCTTCGAATCATCAGATCCTTGCAGATCACCATCTGCAAGGAGTTTGCCCGCTCTCCCCGCACCTGCGTGGGTTTTCCCCGGGGTGGGGGGCTCTCCAGTCCCCTCTTGCCTTTCAAAATGTACCGTTGGTTGTATGTTAATTGGGTGTAAATTGGGCAGTGCAAATTTGTGGGCTGAAAGGGCCAGTTACCGTGCCTCCCAGGCACTCAAGAGGCAGCTTGAAGGATTGAATTTAGGAGCGGGGAACCTCTGCTGCGACTGTACGAGGTCCTCGCAGGGCCGCATCTGGAGTTCTGGTCTCCTGACTGGAGGAAGGATGGACTGGCTTTGGAGGCGGTCCAGAGGGGGTTCACCAGGCTGATTCCAGAAGTGGGGAGGGGGAAGGGTTGATCTATGAGTCATCTGGGACTGTACTCGCTGGAATTTAGACGAATGAGAGGGGATCTTATAGGAATGTATAAAATTATGAAAGGCAGAGAGAGAAGTAGGTAAGTTGTTTTCATTGGTAGAGGGGGAGACCAGAACCAGAGGACACGGTCTCAAGATTCAGGGGAGTAGATTTAGGACGGAGTTGAGGAGGAACTGCTTTTCCTGGGTGGGGGGGAGGGGGCAGGAATCTGTGGAATTCGCTGCTTATTGAAGCAGTGGAGGTGGCCTCAGTAAATATATTTAAGACAGGGTTTAGATGGATTTTTACATAGCAGGGGAATTAAAGGATAATTTTTTCACCTTTCCACTCTCCTGTTCTCTTATCTTATCCAATTAACACCATTTGTCTGTTGGTCTGGACTGTACCACCTCCCATTCTTCCCTTCGCATCAGCCTTTTGGCTCACACCTCAGGCCCGAAACATCAGAAATCTACCTGTGGGCGCTGAGGGACCAGCTGGGTTCCCATGCCATTTCTGTGCTTTGACTGCAATCACAGCATCCGCAAACTATCACGCTCTACTGTGACGACTGCACTCCCCAAGGCAGGTGTGCCACACTACCATCACGCCAGCCTTCCGCGGAGCTCGGCCGAGAGCGCTCCGGCCAGCTGAATCACGGCGCACAGCATTTGCCATAAAACATTGGATTGGAGGCCTGCGATTAGCGGCGGGCCTCAGGGACCAGGGCTGGGACCATTGCGGTTTGTTGTCTATACCAGTGACCTGGATGATAATGTGGTAAATTGGATCAGCAGGTTTGCAGTTTGGAGGCGTTAGGGACGGCGAGAAAGGCTTTCGAAGCTTGCAGAGGGATCTGGACCAGCTGAAAACATGGGCTGAAAAATGTCAGATGAAATTTAATACAGACAAGTGTGGGGTGTTGTATTTTGGATTTTGGAGGGCTAAGGACTGGGCACAGGTCAGTGGGAATTAGGCAATAAAAACTGTTTGGCACAGACTAGAAGGGGTGAAGGTGTCTGTAATGTTCTATGGTTTATATCGAGGTCAATCCACAGGACTATAAGAGTGAACGTGATGACGGCTGGTAGCCTGGGCCGCTTCAGTCTTCTCTGGAAGTGCAGTCACGGTTGGGACTTCCTGACAAGTGTATCCACGACAGGTCACGAGGTAAGAGAACTCCAGGGGGCTCTCCACTCTCTATGGAGTTGTTGATGTGCATGGGAGGGTGGCCATTCCGGGTCCGCGATCATCAGCTTCGTCTTGTCCAGAAGTGTAATCCCCAAAAGTACTGGAGGAAATTCCATTCGGGAAGCAATTATTCAGGAACCGAATTTATTATCATGAACAAGTCACAAGATTCGGGGTTTGCGGCAGCGTCGTAGTGCAAACATTCATATTATAACCATCTTAGGACGTTACTATATTAAAAAAAACAATAATTGTGCATAAAAAGTGGGGCAGTGTCTTTGGTTCATTGATTTTTCACAAATCCGATGGCAGCGGGGAAGAAGCTGTTCTCGTGCCACCTTTAGGCTCCTGTACCTTTTCCCCCGATGGTAGCAGAGTGAAAAGGGCATGGCGTGGGTGGTGGTTGGGGGGGGCCTTTGCTTTTTTAAGAAACCGCCTCACGTAGATGTCCTCGATGGAGTGGAGTCCATGCCTGTGATGTCATAGGCCGAGTTCACAACCCTCTGGAGTTTATTCTGATCCTGAGAGTTGGTGCCTCCCTACCAGGCAGTGATGTAACCGGCCGGAACGCTCTCCACGGTACCACCTGTAGAAGTTTTCAAGAGTTTTTGGTAATGTACCGAATCTCCTCAGACACTTCACAAAGTCTAGCCGCTGGTGATTCTTTGTGATTGCGTCAGTGTGGAGGCTCCAGGAAAGATCCTCGGAACTGCTGACACCCAGGTATTTGAAGTTCTTGACCCTCGATGAGGACTGGGGTCATGTTCCCCTGACGCCCCCCTGAAGTCCACAGCCATCTCCCCGGTTTTGCTGATGTCGAGCACAAGGCTTTAGGCGTGACACCATCCGCCCCTCAATGTGATTCTGCCGACAACTGTGGTGTCATTGGCAAATTTGTAGATAGCATTGGAATAGTAGCCTGGCCACGCAGTCATGGGGGGTATAATGAGTGGAACATCCTTGGGGTGTACCCATGTGGATGATCAGTAAGGAGGAGGCGTTGTTTCCAATTCGTACTGACTGTGTTCATCTGAGAAGCAAGTCAAGGATCCCGTTGCAAAGTTCAAGTTTATTGTGATAAAGCCTATTGCAGAACCAGAATAATTAAAACATTAATGCGGAAAAGAAATCAATGTCAAAATGTGGGTTTGTGAAAGTTTCGTCTAACTTAAAGTTTTTCGATGATGTGAAAAATGATGAAAGAGAAATTAGGTTTCCAGAAGGTTTTTGATAAAGTGCCACATCAAAGTCACCATGAAGATTTAAAGCTGTGAGTTTTGAAGGCGTAGGCAGAAGATCAAGAGGAGGCATAAATAGGTTGTTCTATTTTCTGACTGACAACATGAAGCTGCTGCTCCCGTCGGGGGAAGAGATGCGGGAGGATCAGAGCCAGCACCACCAGGCTGAGGAATAGCTTCTTCCCGCGGGCAGCGAGGACACCGAATGCCCAGAGGAACCGCCCGCACTCGCCCTCCGAGACTCTCACTCTTACGAAACAACATTTTGCTTATTTATTTGTAGAGATGAATATGTGTCCTGCATGTGTATCATTTCTCAGCATGTGTGTTATGTCCGGTTGTGTGTCTGCATGTTTTGCACTGAGGAGAACACTGTTTCGTCGGGTTGTACTTGTGCAATCCCATGACAATAAACTTGACGACTTAACTTGACAGTGTACAGCCTCAAATAACACTTTGGAAACTAATAGAATGTTGCCTATTAACCAGCCAAACCTACAACACTCTCACTCCTGCACCATCATCCATGATAAACCTTGTGTGTCCCCTTACCAATAACCGTCTGGGAGTCTAATTATGGTGCAACGCTGGTTCCCTTAACCAGGGGTGCAGTCCAAATTTTTTACGAGCCCGGAGCTCACCAGGTATGGCAACAAGGAGGTCTCGAGAGACCTGGTCCTGTCGGCCGCCATATTGTGTTTGGCGTTGTATAATTGTTAGCGGATGGTAGGACTAGGTCGTAGGGGACCAGGACATGGAAGAAACAGGCATGTCCAGAATAGAAAATTGTGGTCGGAGGAGCAGAGTGGGGGTGGAGGGGGGGTGGTGATCAACAGGCTTTCTCGTTTCCCTGGTGCTGGCACTGGCAGAGCGGTTTCAGCAGCTGCGTGGAGAATTATGGGTAACCAAGACAGCCATCGATCCGCACCCGTGAGGTGCCAGAGTGACTCCGAAGTGGCCCGATGAGGTGCCGGTGAGCTCCGGCGCTGCATCCCTGGCTTTTAGCGGAAGCACGTGGTTTTTGCAAGAGGATATTAAGGGAAAGTTGTGCTTTATTTATAGAGGGGATTGACAAGACCACATCTGGAGCACTGGGCAAAGTCTTGGGTCCTGATTCACTCAATGCAGAGACCCCGGGCTATGAACGTCTGACTTATGGACAATCTGTACCTACGAAGAAATTGCGCCCCTCCCCCCCATTCGCACATTAGAATGACTTCACAAATGCCCCTTCTGGTATGCAGGACATCAGTGGAATGAGAGTAAGTGTTAACTTTTAATCATGATCTTATTTTTTTCTATCTTAGCTGTTTTAAGAATTGTTTCTTTAATTTAATTTTACTAAAACAAGCATTTGAGTAACTGATGCTGAATAAGAACCGTTTCTACCTATTCCAACTTATCTACTAATTCAACTTCAAGACAGACGTAGGAACGGATCTCATTCATAACCCAGGGGCTCCCTGTAATCGAAATGGACCATCGTCTTGTGATTGTAGCAAGGGAATGGGATAGGGGATTGAAATGGGTGGTGTGACACATTATGTTATATTTTATATTGTATATAGATATGTTTTAAAGGAGATAAATTGTGGCAGGTTTGTTTAGTGTAGGTCACATACAAACACTTCACAAAACAGATTTCATTTAAAATGCCAGAGCTCTGCTCAAACCAGACAGTCCAGGCTTTGGGTGCCTTTCAAAAAAACAACGCCTATCGGGACTTCACAAGTAGGTGTTTAATTGGATCTGCTGTGCAGTAATGGATTATTGTTTTGGAAAACAACAGTTGAACGGACTCAGAAGATTGGGTCTGGCGCCGCAGTCTGTCTGAGAGCAGTTTGCTGTTCTAAAAGGGTCATATGGTTTTCTCTGAGTGAGTGAGAGAGAAGAGAGAGAGAGAGAGAGAGAGAGAGAGAGAGAGAGAGAGAGAGAGAGAGAGAGAGAGAGAAAGAGAGAGAGAGAAAATTTCAGTTCTACAGTTCAGCAGCATCAACAGGAACTGGAACAGGACAAGCTGGCAAGCTTGTGGAAAAACCACATTTTGAAGATGGGTTGTGAGTTCTTAGTTCAGCCTGGTCAAAGCCCTTGTGGTCCATACAGGAGGAGAGGGCTGTCTGTCTAATGTTTCACCTGAGAAAAGGGAAACAGGAAAGGGACTCTGTGGTGACCTGAAAGAAAGAGGTTTATCATCTGGAAAACCCTGATGGGGCAAGTTTCTTTGGCGAGACATCGAAGTGGATGATTGTAAGGTATTAGTTTGTGTCCAACGAGCAACAAATCTCTCTCTGAAAACCGACAAGAACCATCCTAAAGGGTAACCATTTATCTTTCAAGCACCAAAGCCTGGTGAAATTCATAAATGTTAAATTCTGTACACAGTATAAGAATTGCCTGTGAACTTGGAGGAGTGAGAAGTGAGATTGGACTGTGGAATCAAATAACTTTTCTGAACTTACACACGCATGTGCTAAGAATTAGAAGGAAGTTAAGTTAATAGTGATAAGTTAAAGTTTGATCCTGTTTTCATGTTTAATTAAAAGTAACTTTTGTTTAAGTAACCATTTCTCTTGATGAATTTCTATTGCTGTTGGGTTTTGGGATCCTCTGGGCTCGTAACTGTACAAACTCTTCAGACCGCTCAGGATTTAAATCTGGGAAGGTGGCGCCAGAAGGGTATCGAGGTTGGAGAGAGGGAGAGAGAGAGAGAGATGAAGGGGAGAGTGGAGGAGCATCAGGAAGAGGAGAAGAGGGGCAATTGGGGAGAGCAAAAGAAAGATGAGAGTCACACAGTTAATTCAAGCCAAACTATTCCCAATGAGTTTAGCACTTCAAAATTACTCGTTAAAAAAATTAGACGTACAGACCCAGGAGTCCCTGCTGACCAATTGCACCCAGTTGACCTACAGCCTCCTTATGTTTTGAAGGATGGGTGGAAACCTGAGCCCCCGGTTGGGGGGTGGGGAAACAACGCAGACACAGGGAGAATGTGCAAACTCCTTAAAGACAGTGCGGGATTCGAACTCGAGAGGCTGGCGTCGTAACGGCGGGGCGTTGATCTCAAGGCTCTCCTTGGTGCCTTTGGCGTAGCTCCCTTTGGCGCAACCTTCCCCTCCCTGAGTAGAGTTAAACAGGCATGCCACTGTGAGCGCCGGGAGTGGAGGGCTGCATGGAGGACCGCGGGGGGGGGGGGGGGTCACAAGACCGCAAGAGAAAGAGACTGGAACAGGCCATTTGGCCCATCAAGTCTGCTCCGCAAAACCTCCCTGAGCTAAACTGCTCCGGGTTCTGGCCTTATATCCCATGATACATGACTAATTAAATACCTATCAATTTCCCCTTTGAACTCCCCATAAGATCTAGCCTCCACACCTGCATGTGTCAACAAATTCTATATATCCACCACCCTGTGGCTAAAGAAATTTCTCTTCATCTCTGTTGTAAATTGGTACTTTTTAATTCTAAGACTGTGCCCTCTTGTCCTGGATTTCTAATGAATAGAATCCAAGAGCCGTTAAGCATTCCTCATTCCTGGAATCATTCTCCCCTGTACACTCTCCAACCTTGCTATATCCTTTCTAAGATATGGGGCCTAAACCTCACCCAGTAAATGAGGTCTCACCAGGGCCCCATAGAGTCTCATCAACCCGTCTTTATTCTGATACACCATCCCCACTTTGAAGGCAACGCCAACATAGCATTCACCTTCTTTACCGCCGACCCAACCTGGCGGCCAACTTTCAGGGTATACTGCAGGAGGACCCTCCCCCCCCCCCCCCCACAAGTCTCTTTGAACTCCTGAGGTTTGAATTTTCTCCCCAAATAATAATCCGTCTGTTTATTTCCTTGACCAAAATGTGTAGGGACTGGAGGTAGAAGCCAAGGTGTTTCCAAGTTGGGATCTCATGTTAACATTGTGTGAGGGCAAATTTGGAGTAATGTGGGAAGTTTTGGTTACCTAACTTGAATAAATGCAGAGAAGGTTTACTAGGATGTGGCCGGGACTTGAGTAACTGAGTTAAAGGTTAAACAGGTTAGGACTTTATTCCCTGGAGTGTAGAAGAATGAGGGGAGATTTGATAGAGGCATTTAATATTCAATGAGGACATCACAGGCACCAAACTTCACTCCATCCAGGACATCGACATGAGGCGGGGTCTTTAAAGAGCAGTTTCTTTCATCAAAGACCTCCCACCACCCCAGGCCATGCCCTCTTCACTGCTACCATCGTGGAAAAAGGTACAGGAGCCTAAAGACGAGCGCCCAGAATTAGGATTTATTGTCACGAACAACTCATGACATTCAGTTTGACAGCAGCATCATAGAGCAATTAATAACCGTTTTACAACACGACTAGAAAAAAAATAACAATAATATTGCACGAAAAGTCAGGCCGTGTCTTTGGTTCATTGATCATTCAGGAATCTGATGGCGGAGGGGAAGAAGCCGTCCTTGTGCTGCTAAGGGCTCGTCTTCAGGCTCCTGGACCTTTTCCCCGATGGTAGCAGAGTGAAGAGGGTCTGGCCTGGTGGGGGGGGGGGGGTGGTGAGGGGTTTTTGAGGAGAGAGGTTGCTTTTATAAGGCGCTGTCTCGTGTCAATGTCCTCGAAGGAGGGTTGTCTGGTGCCTGTGATGTCGCAGGCCAAGCTCATAACCCTCTGGAGTTTATTCTTGTCCTGAGAGTTGGCGCCTCCGTACTGGGCAGTGATGCTCTCCACGGCCCACCTGTAGAAATGTACGAGAGTCTTCAGTGACAAACCAAATCTCTTCAGGCACCTCACAAAGTACAGCCGCTGGGCAGCCTTCTTCGTGGTTGCATCAACATGGAGGCTCCAGGACAGATCCTCGGAGATGTTCACGCCCAGAAATTTGATGTTCTTGACCCTTTCCCCTACTAAGCCCTCGATGAGGTCTAGGTCATGTTTCCCTGACTTCCTTCGGAAGTCTACAGTCACTGCCTTGGCTTTGCTTACATTGAGCGCAAGGTTGTTGTTGTGACACTGCTCAACGAGCTGACCTATCTCCCTCCTGTATGCCCCCTCGTCGCCATTTTGTGATTCTGCCATTGACTGTGGTGTCATGGGCAAACATCAATAGCATTGGAATTGTGCCTGGTCACACAGTCATGGGTGTATGATGAAAAGAGTTCATGATTACACAAGGGAAAATTACTGAAGGGTTTCCCATTGCCTTCTTCAGTTGCAGTGTCCATACAAGATGGGAAACCCTGGCCATTGATCAGTAGATTCTTCTGCCCAATGTGTTTAGTTTCACAACCATAAATTCCAATTTGTAGAAATATCTGCAATTCACAGCTTCACATGACCCTGATTGGGAAGCTAAACACCTTGCCCAAGGGTGACCTGTCGGCTATCAGACGGAAGGAATACCTTACACCTCCTTTCATCGATCTTCGTATAGCAAAGGTAAAAATACATAACCGACATTTCTGGGTTGAGCACTGTTTGACCTGCCGAGTTTCTCCAACATCGTATTTTTACTTCAACCAGACTATCTACAGATTTTTGTGTTTTAAGTATGAGCTCAGTCACGGGGAATTCCCTTGACAGTTCATACTTAGTCACACCCAAATTACTTGGGAGCCAAACCTCTGAGGTCGAGAGCATGGTGCCCCTTCTACAATTTGCAGTCAAAGCAAATCTATTTTAAATTTAGACATGCAGGGCCCTTCCAGCTCACGACCCCATGCTGCCTGATGACACCCACCCTGCATTTTGAAGGGTGGGTGGTAGGAAACAGGAGCACCTGGATGAAACCCACCACCCCCCCACGGACCACAGGGGAGAGCGTATGACCTCCTTGCAGGCAGCGCCAATTTCGAGCCCCGGTCGCTGGCGCCGCAGCAGCAAGGAGCTAACCTCGGCGCCAACCATGTCGCCTTTGGTGCAGTCCTCCTCTCACACAAGCCCAAGCCCAAATAAATCTATGACTGCCCCCCCACCACCCCGTAAATTTTGAAGGGCAGGAGGAAATCGGAGCAACGTGGGAGTGGGCAGTGAGATCCACGGCCACTCGCACGACTCTGATGGGGCTTGACCCTCTCGGTGGGTTGTTTGGCGATGGCTCCTTTGACATTGGCGGCAGCCGTGGGAGAACAGGACAAGTGACTGGGTCCAGAAACAAAGGTTCGAGTCCCACAAGGGAGGGGAAGGGGATTTCAATCCAATCAATTATGCTTTTTACACGATTAATGTCATTTGAACAACTTGGGAAAAAATATAATCTTTCAAGCAAGATGTTCCACTGCTAACCTTGAGATCTTTTCTGCAGGACAAGTCGGGTCCAACTATGGCCCTGCCAGAGTGCAGTGACATGGAAAGTCTGATTCGAAGGGGAAACACACGGAAATTCATCTCGGCAGGATATTTCATGCTCCAGGCAGGACAACAGTAACCAGACCTTCATAAGTCAAGGCAGAGGTGGGAGTCAGACTTGGGAATAACGATTGATGAGCCGTGTGGGACCACCATGACTGCAATCATTAATGTGCAGTACAGGCTAGTGCAACACCACTTCCTGCACCAGCTGTACCTGACGCCGCAAAAACTGAACAGATCGAAGCCAGAACTATCAGTCCAAGGCTTCAGATGCGGCATTGAGACAGGACCCTTCGTGCATGCGGCCTGGACTTGTACACGTGGAACTGGGTCAAACGCTAGGGAAAAAAATTCCCACAGGACCCAGAGTTATTTTTGTTGGGAAACATAATGGGTGAAGCTGTCCACATTGCGAATCCAGTTCGTAATGATTGCATCGGCAGTGGCTAGGAGGTGACTGGCAGTTACCTGGAAGTCCGACTCCTGCCTGAGCACTGTGCACTGGAGCACGGAAATGCAAAGCATTGAGAAAATCAATTGCAACTTAAGAAAAAATGTCTGACAGCTTGGTAAAAACTTGGCAACCGTATCTAAACTCCACAGGAACACAATGACAGGGAGGACCTTTGCTGCCTCGCCCTCCCCGTTAGCCTGGGGGTTGAGGGAAGGGAGGGAGGGGCTACCCATTTCAATGAGGAAAGTTTGTGCTGGAATAAACAAAGTGGAAAGGGAAGGTGACAGAAATAAAACAGGAGCAAGGGGTGGGTGGGGGTGGTTGGGACAAGGTAGAAGGCGAGAGAGAAGGAAAGGGAAGCCCTCCCTATCCCATAACCCTCTATTTTCCTTTAATCCGTGTGCCTGTCTAAGAGCCTTTTAAATTCCACTAATGTTTCAGCCTCAACCCCAACCCCTTGGCAAGGCATTCCAGGCACCCCCAACTCTCTGTGTAAACCCCCCCTCTCCCCGACGTCTCCTCTAAACTTCCCTCCCTTCAGTCTGTACAGCTGTCCTCTGATGTTTGCTACTCCTGCCCTGGGAAACATGCTGGCCGTCCACCTCATCTAGGCCTCTCAGAATCTTGCAGGTCTCTCTTCGCTCCGAAGAGAAAAGATTCACCTCTGCTAAACTTGCCTTATCAGACTTGTTTCCCAATCCAGGCCATGCTCTGGCGAATCTCCTCTGCCCCCTCTCCATGGCTTCCTACAATGGGGTGACCAGAATTGAGCGCAATGCTCTGTGTGGTCTCACCAGAGTGCGCAGGTATGACCTCACTCGTCCATACAGGCTGGCCCGCCTCAGCCCTGTAACTCCTCCCCATAGATTCCCAATAAAGGCTGATAACCCGAGTCTCCTCCCTCAGTACCAGCCTTGGATCTTGGCCAGCAGCATGTAGCGACATGCCCAAAGCTTCCGGATATTAAAGCCTTTAATCACCCGCTTTGTGTCTGCTTGTGGTTATCAATTGCGCTACACAGAGAGGTGTAGAGCTGCAACATGACCTCTCGACTCTTGAACTATTAATGAAGCTTACTTCCATAGGCCTTCTTAACGATCCTATCAAAGTGTGCAGCGACCTTGAGGGACATATGGATTTGGACTCCAACGTCCCTCTGTTCATCCACACTGGTTTCGACCTTCCAAAATGTATCACCTCACGCTTATCCGGAATTAGGCCCATCTGCCCCGTTTTCACCCAATTCTGCGTCCTGTCCGTATCCTTTTGCGTATCCTACAGCAACCTTCAGCTCCTTCCGCAACACCTCCACAAACTACTGACCTGTCCAGTAAGGGAGGGGTAGTGGGGTGGCGTGTGAGGGGAGACCACAACAGAGGGACTGGTGCAGAGGTGGAGAGCATGATTGATCCTAGACCCACAACACCTCTTCATTCATCTGGAAGGTTCAGTGGGGCCTATGCTTCCTCAGGAGGCCGAAGGCAGGAAGGCTTCTGTTCCCCCATCTTGACAACACTTTACACTTGACAACGTATTACCTTTATTTTTTTAAATTTAGACACACAATTTAAAGTAGTCCAGAGGGTTCACGTGTCCAAAGTCAAATTATCTCGCTTTTATATGGATGTAACTCCTCATTGTGATAAATGCAACAATGGAGATGTTTCATTAATTCATGTTTTGGACATGCCAGAGCCTTGAGAAATACTGGAATAAAGTATTTCAAACTTCTGTCCTTTTTAAAGATAATTTTGAGCCTAATCCTTTAACTGCCTTGTTTGGTCTTTTTGGAGAGAGTGACACAACTCAAACGGCATCTGATTTACAAGTATTTGCTTTTATTTCTCTTATGGTTCAGCGGGAGATGTCGCTCAGATAGAGAGAATATTACCCCTCCTACTCGCGCTCAGTGGCTACGGGACGTCATGCGTGTTTAATTTTAGAGAAGGTTCGATGGTCCTTTTCAGATTTGAATGTAAATTTTCATACAACTACGGGGTCCCTTTCGTGAATTGTTGTCAGATTCCAGCATGGTCAGCACCACGTCTTTACAGCCGCCAGCGATTGGGAGCGCACCAGGGTTCAAATCCACATGCCTGCAGGGGTTTTCCTCGAGGCGGCTCCAGTTTCCTCCCATCGATCGAAGGGTACTAGTTAATGGGGTGTAAATTGTGTGGCATGGACTCATAGGCCACAATGGCCTGCTTCCACGGTCCCGATTGCTGGCGCTGTAAAGGGGCCACGGTAACCACTAAGCCAACCTTGCCGCATTATGTATTATGTATTAGGCGTGTATAGGCGTGTCCACCATGGTCCAGAGAAATGCTGTTTTGTCAGGTTGTCTATGTACAGTCAGAATTTGACTCAGTGAAAGATGCTCTTTAGTCAGCCCTAAACCTGTCCAGCACACAGCGATGTCGGTGAGGGGGATGCTGCCCACTGGCACATTCCAGGCTGCAGGAGCATGTGCTGAGGGGCACACTGAGATGGCGCGGCCAACGCGAGGACGCTGTGGGGAAAGGACCACAGTCTAGAGTCCCTCCCGTTACCGGGCACTGAGGGGCTAAGATTGAGCGAAAGTCCCTCAAACAACAGAGGGGGGAAGGAACGACAAGCTGCCTCAGGGGAGGTACCAGGGTAAATAGAAAAAGTATGTAACTATGTTGTACAATGGTGGAAATGTATACAATCAACACTAATGATGCAAAAAGACTTTAAACGGTAGTTTTTGTAAATAATTTATCGTTAATAAAGATAATTTTTGAAAATTAAATGTGTGTGCACCCTAATCGAACCCTACCCTGTGTGTGTGTGTGTGTGTGTGTGTGTGTGTGTGTGTGTGTGTGTATTTGTGTGCAAGTATGTGTTTATGTGCGTGTGTTTGTATTTATGTGCACGTGTGTGTATTTATGTGTGTATTTTTGTGTGTGTGTGTGTGTGTGTGTGTGTGTGTGTGTGTGTGTGTGTGTGTGTGTGTGTACCTGTGTGTGAGAGAGAGAGAGAGAGTGTCTGTACAAAAACAAAGGCGAGAAATCAGACTGCTCAAACTACAGGGGAATCACGTTGCTCTCCATTGCAGGCAAAATCTTCGCTAGGATTCTACTAAATAGAATAATACCTAGTGTCGCTGAGAATATTCTCCCAGA